>NC_056744.1:619000580-619015580 GCF_019279795.1 Protopterus annectens
TAGCAGGCTCTATGGGCATGTAACAGCATGGAGTAACAGACACCTGCGTGAAAGCACATACCCACAACCAATCTAAACACAGCCACAGCCACATATGGTAAGCGTGCTTAATATTACAGTACATGGACTGTGTGATCAACACCATCCTCATATGTGCCACTCACACACTAACTCTACATATACTGGGCCAATACACAGTGTATTCCGATGCCTGACTGTGGCATGGGACATGTGTGGGTTTGGTCCTACAAACATGTACGCCAATAGGATACCATACACTGGAGCAGCATGCAACATCAGATAGAGCAGGACCAAGAACAAAAATTCACCACCTCAAAACAAAACACATGCAACACATACTTCAATAAATCAGTGTGTCAAACAATCACAGCCCTTAAGGCCAAACACTATGCCTGATACACTAGTAATAGGTGACTCTATAGTCAGACACACTGACGTTCCGCTTACCAGACTGAACAAGGAGAGGGTAACGGTGAGCTGCCTATCGGGAGCTAGGATCCGCCACATAACACACGCACTCAGGTCACTCCAAAGCAAGTACAAATATGACTCTGTCATTGTCCATGCCGGCGTGAATGACCTGAGACGTACCTCCCTGGACTACATGAAAAGAGACATAGAGGAGCTCTCTGATTATGTAGACCAGGCTGGTATGACCCTGACCCTGAGCAACATCTTGCCCTCACCAAGAATGATGCCGCAATACAAAGACAAGATGATCAGCTTTAATAATTGGCTCAATTACTGGTGTCATTCTAGGGGGATCCAATGTCTGTCTGCTTGGGATGACATGCTGGACAAGCCACGCTGCTTCGCAAGGGACGGCTTGCATCTGTCACCACTGGGCTTCCAGATATTGGCTAAGGCTCTTGCCACCCCCATAGTGCCTTTTTTAGGCAAGGCTCAAAAGACAAACCCACCTCCTTAGAAAACAAAAATGGAAAAAAATTAAGGGTAATGTTGCTCAATGCCAGAAGTCTAAATCTCAAGATGCAGGCACTCGAAGCACTCCTCAGTATAGAGAACATTGATGTCTGTGCAGTCACTGAAACCTGGTTCAAGGCTCCTGAGAGCACCCCAGCGCTACCAGGCTATACCTCGTATCATGCTTTTCGGCCCCAAAACTCGGGCCAAACCAAAAGGGAGGAGTGTCCATATTCATCAAGGACACCCACACCTCCAGGTTAGTGGCAACACATGAAGCATCAGAGACCATCCAGGTGCAACTAACCATAGGCAAAACTGCTATACAACTGGTAGCATGTTACAGACCACCCTCCCAATCTCAGGAACCCCATTCAGCCTTCCTGAAGACATTGGAGAATATGAATGTCTCACCAAACACCATCATAATGGGAGACTTCAACTACCCTAACATAGACTGGGTGCATTATTCTAGCCCTAACACCCTAGCCCAAAGGTTCCTGGAATTCATAAATTCAAATGCAATGGAACAGCTAGTCACCTCTCCCACAAGGGGAGATAATATACTAGACCTGATCATCACAAACATGGGGACAAAGTGCTCCACACCGGAAGTATACCCCTCACTAGTGAGATCTGACCAAAAACTAATCACTCTGGATATACATATCCCACCTCCACCCCCAACACAAAAGACTACAGTGAAAAACTTCTCAAAAGCCGATTTTACACTTCTTAAGACTGAGATGGTATCCTTTAAGCCCACTGGGCCAGTGGAAACCACATCCCACAATGCTGAATCCTTCACAAATGCTTTCTACGGACATCTCCAAGAATCCATGGATCATGCAATCCCAAACAAAACCAAGACCCTCTCCACCAAGGGCAGGCGTCCTGTCTGGTGGACCCCAGCCATAAACAAATTGTATAACAAAAGAAGGAAGCTACTGCACGTCAGAGCAAAATCCCATAAAGAGAAGGCATCTCTGATCAGCACTAGTAGAAAGCTACGTTCTCTCATAAAAACATCCAAGGCCAACTTTGAGAGGAAAATCACTATGGTCACTAAAGATAACCACAAGGCCTTCTTCTGCTATGTTAGAAACCTTGGCGAAAACCCTCAGATATGCTCAGAGTTACTTCACAATGACAAAAAATACACTGAACCCACAGATATTGCCAACATTCTGGCAGACAGGTTCAGTGCAAATTTCTCCCCTCCCTCACCCCCAAAAGAGGAAATACTTATCCCAGATGAATGTAACCCCCCTGTCATCTCAGATGTCCAGGTGAGAACCGCCCTCAGCAAAGCTAAAAACACAGCATCAATGGGACCTGACGGTATTCCAGGTTGTGTGCTACGTGAACTCCAAGAGGAGCTAAACCCGCACATAAAAATGCTATTTAACCTTAGCCTTACTACAGGATATGTACCTGAACACTGGCATACAGCAACAGTGGTCCCACTCCACAAAGGAGGCACCTCTACAGACCCTGGTAACTACCACCCCATAAGCTTAACCAGCCTGGTCTGCAAAGCTATGGAAAGAATCATTATGGAACTCATAAACAGAGACATTGGGGACCTACAGACACTTGATCCCACCCAGTTCGGCTTTGTAAAGGGCAGATCCTGCCTTTTGAACCTGGTTGACTTTTTCGAAACAGTCACTAGAGCCATTGACGAGGGCAAAACAGTCCATACAGCCTACCTGGACTTGGCTAAAGCTTTCGACACAATACCCCACTCAGGCATCATAGATAAGCTCAACAGCTTAAATATAAATCCATATGTCACAAGATGGGTTGCAAACTGGCTAAAGGATAGAACCCATAAAGTCAAAATCACTGGAGCCATGTCAGACTGAAAGCCAGTCACAAGTGGTGTCCCACAGGGCTCTGTCCTGGGACCCCTCTTGTTTGGCATTTATTTCTCAGATGTGAAAGCAAACATGGGAGGGTTGTGGCTGACAACGTTCGCAGATGACTGCAAACTAGGCGCCATAGTCGATACACCAGCTGACACATACATCCTACAGAAAGGCCTCACTGAAACGGACAACTGGTGCCGGAGTCATGGCCTTAAACTAAATGCCAAAAAATGTATAGTCATCCTCTTTGGGAAAAACAAAGTACCCACAAATTATCACATAGACAGTAACCCACTGAGTACGGAAAAAATAATCAGAGACCTGGGGACCCAAGTCGATAGTGACCTCCCATTTGACACCCACGTTGCCAAAGTGGTTAGAAAGGCTTTCTACCTTGCCCACCTTATCATGAAGGGATTCACATCCAGATCAAAGGAGGTCATTGTACTCCTGTACTCCTCTCTTATCAGGCCCATGATTGAGTACAATGCCCCATTTGTTATGTACCTCACCCGGCACTTGCAACAGCTGGACAGACCCCAAAAGTACCTCACCAAGAGGATCAAGGGTCTCCAACATATGTCATATGCTGCCAGACTAAAGAAACTCCAGCTCTATTCAGTAGCATACTGCCTACTCAGAGGTGATCTGTGCCTGACGTACAAGGCCATGTCCAATCAGGAATTGATGGACATGCTCCACCTCAAAAATCCAAATCCATCGGAACCACGAGAGCTAAAGATTTAAACATCAGCACAAATATGAATAGGACATGCTGGAGGGACAGATTCCTAACTCAGAGGCTTCCCATACTCTGGAACAGAATCCCAGTTCATGTTAGGCAGAGCCCCTCACTGACTCTCTTCAAGAGAAATCTTGACGAGTGGATGGGAGATCGTACGTTTACCCCGGGGGTCATCTTTGTGTCACTACTAGACAGAGGCACAGTATTCTAAATCTATTCTGTACATGTTTGTACCATTACATGCGGTGGTGAAAGCCACATCACTATGGCTAGGCTTATAAATGCCCCAGGGCAGATAGCCTAGTACTAAACTATGAAACAATGACATCTACCACAGTCTGTACATAGGCCAAGGTACATATTCACAATACACACTCTGTCAACAATCACCATAAGTACACAGACCTCACTACTGTACACATTACAACAGAATGTCTGGGTTTTGTCCTCAAATATAAGCCCTACTATACATAACATGTCTAGCAGTCTGATATCTCACTGGCTTATCAGGTATGATGTCAATAAATAATGGTGTACTGAACATATGCACCTCTTACTGCATGAAATATGTACAAAGGTTGACAGAGTTTTGGCTGGAGGCACAAACACAGGGCCAATATTGACATGTTGCTGTGTTAAACTCATACATTTACTGGTGTAACAGGGTTTGTTGTGACATATGTCTTCTGAGGGATATGAAGTCAGTAACTCTCATGGCTGTCACCATGTACTGACTGCAATTCTCAGACTATGCTATTGCATTTCTAAAGATAGGTCATCTGTGAGTAGCACAACACATGTAAGACTCCAAACACTGGCCAGTCTGCAGATAGCCCTACAAGTGAGAGTTCCCTCAACCACATAACACTGTCATGACAGGTATTAAATCATGTAGACCAGCCATAGCCACACAAACCCTGTTAAACCAACATTACTTCAAATGTAGAAGAGCAAGACTTACATTCTATCCTCATGTCTGAAACATCCCCTCCTGTTTGTTGGCCTGTCTCCACAGTGTATGTTGTAAGAGGTATATCCCACTAGCCTCTGTGATGCTGTTTGCCAAACACCGACATGAAGTCCTGCTCACAGTGAATGAAAAGGGCCAACAGCCACATGATGTTCCTAGTTATAGGAGTGTATTTCCATGCAATTGGCTATGGGAATGTTACCACAGTTGTTCCACATGCAATTAGCTAGTGGGGGACTGCAATTCATGCACAGGCCATAAGCTGATCATGAGCATCACTTACAACACAAGCTGCTGCCTAAGCAAAGCAGGTGTATTTTTCCACATCCACCAGAGAGGGAGTGAGAGAGACAGACAGAGACAAAGTAAGAAAGGAAGGGGGTAGGAGAGTAAGAGCTAACAATGTTTGTGTCACACACTTACCAGTACAGGGTTTCAAACACCTGCCTGACTATGTATTGCTATTACATTTTTATGCAGTTATTGCATGCACCACAGAGCTTACATGTTGGATAGCTGTCCAAAGGTATAGTTGAAGGTGAGTGACATCAGCAACAGCGATAAAGAAGGGATAAAGTAGGTGTAGTACATGTGCCTGCCCACAAAAGCAGGTGTCAAGGAAGACACAACCACACTCTCTCAGGGACTCACACACATTATCACAATTGGCAGGGTCAGGATTAGAATTCCTAACTAATTAGTTTGCTACACTACAGCATTATGCAGGTATCACATGTACCACAGAGGTAATCAGGCTGATATATGGGCAAAGGGTATGTCAAGGTGACTGACATCAGAAGGCATGTTTCAGTAGGGCAATGGGAGGTGTAGTGAGTGTGAATGGCTTCCAACTCATTAATCTACACACACACAGACACAGATTTGCCAATACTGACATGCATGGGTTCATTGCTTCACAGGTGTGTAGTGGTTGACTGTGCCAGAAGGCTGTACAAGGCTAGGCAAAGGGTATAACTTGGCATCAGGCCACATGACAATGGTCTGCATTGTGGCTGAGGGGTGTAGTCCCTGGATTGGCCCACACAGGTGGGTATTGTATTCATCATCCACTCATCTGGGTTATTATTGTGGGTGGCCAGTGTTGTGCAATGCTTTCCATGTATGTGTTCTATATTCCATAACATGGACGGTGTCTAGGATGTGCACATGTCTCACATGCATGTTCTGTGACATGTGGAAGTGTACCTGGTGTGTCTGGGGCATGTTGTGTGGACAGATTGTTATCATCTGATGTGGCATTCCTGACCTCATGTGGTGAGAACTGATCCTGCGCCTACATTGACAGCATGATACAGGTATTCACTGGTGTTAGTGGCATATGTCCATACAGGGCATATGTATAAGGCATGGTATTTCCTTTGTGGGTTACATTTGTTGACTCTACAGTTGCTGCAGGTGTCCAGTGGGGAACATAGCAAAGGACCACTGTAAGCAATTATTTGCCTATTGTAGGGATGGAACAGGGTGCCATGTCCTCTGTAGTCCACTGCAATCACACCGTGGTTACTATCTGTGAGCAATATGCAGGGAACTACCGACATAGTGGTTGTTGCCTACCCAAGTGTGTTTGTGTATGAGACATGGGTGGAGAGTGTTCTCTGGGTAGTACAAGGGTTGCCTATATTGTTCCCCAATCCATAATGTCACATGTAGGGGTATAGATTGTCTACGCCAACCTCTCTGCTGTTTGACATCTGTTGTCCTTGTAAGGTGGACATTGTGATATATCATAGGTCCTCAATATAAGAAATTTGCAAAACCCACCCGCCCAATGAATGCTGTTATTACACAATCACAGCTACCTCCCCACAGGATACCGATGACAATCACACACACTTGACAGTGCTGAGATTCAAACCCTTACCTAGCTATGTATTGCTACTACAGTGTACTGCATTTATCGCATGCGCCAATGAGCTTATAGGGCTAGTTTTTCCCCAAAAGTGTATTTCAAGGTGAATGACATCAGCAGGCTTGCCAAATAGTGCAATGGAAAGTTTAGTGACTGTGAATGGCCTCAAAATCATCGATCCCTACACACACTCACAAACAAACACACACACAGAGTTTCACAGTTACCATGTCTGGGATTAGAACTCCTACCTAACTAGTACATCACACTATAGCATTATGCAGTTATAGCACACGCCACACAGCTTATAGAGCTATTTCTTCCCCAAAGGTGTATTTCAAGGTGAATGGCATCAGCAGGCTTGCCAAAGCAGGGCAATGGGAAATGCAGTGTGTGTGTGAATGGGCCATAAACCATTCATCTGGAAGCACACACACAACACTCAGTCACACACAGGTTTACATTTAACAGGAACATGTATACAACTGCTAGATGAATAATGACTTATACAGTCATGTTACACAGTTATCACAAGCACCACAGACACTATAGTGCTGAGGGATACCAGAAGAAAATGTCTACAGTGATTGACATTTGCACATCATGTGGTATTGGCCAATTGGATGTGTGCTGGGTGGGACAGGCCTCATGATGGGAAGCTCTTTGCCACTGTCTGTCACTCTCTTCCACACATCTATGTATGTGTAAGTTTGGCCTATTATAGTGTGTTGTCCTTGGATATATGTGTGTATTCCTATCCGATGTGTGTGCAAAGCATGACTGGTGTGCAATGTGGAGTGTGTGCACAAACATCTGCGAATGACAGATATGTACAGTCCACTGTTGTTGCTAGACATGAGCTTCATTTCTCTAAGTGTGGGAGCATGCCCAGAATGACCTTTCAGTATTTTGTTGCCAGATATGGGCTTCATTTCTCTAAGTGTGGGAGCATGCCCAGTATGACCTTCTGTACTGCATGTGTGAATCCATTCCAGGTAGGTTGTACTCCAGTGCAGGCTTTTTTGTTCTACACCTACAGCTAGCAACCTGTTTCTGAAGGATATCTGTAGATCGGTTGACATTATGGGGTCACAATGGGCAAAGGATAGTGGGATACTGTAACTAATTGTGTCTGTGCTGCTTCTGCTACATGGTTTTGGTGTTAGCAGAGATATTCAGACATATGTACTGGTTTACACTATGATGTTTTATGTCATCAACTACTGACAAGTATACATATTTGCTTGCAGTAATTTCCTGGGGAACACAAAATGAATGAAGCTGTGTCCAGTATTGTAGTCTGCAGCCTACATATTCTTGCACAATCATGCCATTATGGAGGGGGAGCTGCAGATACTTGCTGATGGGTCTGTGTAAATGGTTCAGCACCTTGGTACTGTGGTGGCTGAGAATCCCATGCTTGTACATCCATCGACATGACATTATGGCTGTATCCTGCTGTGGCCATACTTCACAGCTGTACAGATTCACACAGGTTACCCAAAGGCAGGGCTCATATTTCTGGTCATTACCCCTTCACATTGTGGTTTACGAGCAGGTTTGTAGCTACCCATTCCTGTGTTTGCAGGCAGGGATAGTATGTGCACATATCTAAGTTTCAGAATTCACACACTCCATGGCATCCATGCTTCTACCCCCCCCCCCCTCGTTATTCTATCCTCTTCTGAACATTATGCAAACATTATCTGATAAGTATCCCTATAGTTATCACTTCATCCCAGCAGTGTTTAGGAGTTGGTCCACAGTTCATGCAGTGGGACATGGTGGACATGCTACTGGGATTTGTCAACATGCCCTTGCATTTGTGTTCTGTGGACTGTGTTATGTTGTTATTTAAGAGTCCATGGGATGACATACATTGGCAGTACGGGTGAGTCACAGTCCTTTGACAGAGGACTGTAGGGCATTTGATAGTGATGCAGGCCATCTGTAGCAGGCCAGTGCATTGTGTCACTCCTACAGTCCCAGGCTGCAAGTCACTATATTCCCCTGGGGTGACAGGGTAAGTGTGCAAGGTGTTAATGTCAATAGTTTCTGTCCTTATTGATCCATTGGTGTGGATGCTGCCAGGGTGCTGCTTACAGCTAGGAACACACCTGCATGGGACATCTTTTCAGCATGCTGCATTCTGTGGCTATTCCCATACAGAGGTGGGGGGGTCATATTGTACTCATTCCCAACAGCAGGGATAAGATCTGTGAGGTACCTGTGGCTGATGGTGGGGTGACCTGGGTGCATGTGTGCTATGGAAGCTACCTGCAGCTGACTCACAGATATATGTGGGGCATCCCACTTATGCTGGCTTGTGCAGGGACATCAGCAGTTTCTCATTACTTCACACCTGTGCCTTTTGTGGTCTGCCAGTGTTTGGCTAGACAGAATCAGTATTCCATACTACACAGCCAACTAATGTGCTGCTAACCTGTATATGCAATTCCAAAGGTGTGTCCATTTGACAGTAACATTTTATATACACTCTGTCTAGGGTACTTCCACCTGTGTACTATATGTGTGGGCCCACATTCATGAAGTGTCCATCTTTCAGATGGTGACAGATATTACATCTGAACAATTAGTATGGATTACTGCTGGATTGTTTCTTGCTGGGATGCATTGTGCTTGGCACTGCAGTTGTGAGAACTTGGCCCTGTCATCAACAGTACTGGCCATTGGCCACCGGGACACAACCCTCCATGCCTACATGCTGACCACTGTCACACAAAATACAACACACAACAACCTAATAGACAAAGCCCTGCATATTGTACACGTGCTACAATCTATCCTGCTACTTTGGCCAGCTCAGGTAATCTGTGCTCCACTGTTATTATACCTACACATACATGTTACTACATTTCTACATAGGATTGGGGGGGGGCACACCTGGCACTTGTACACATTTGCTATGACTGTACTGGTATGTCAGGTACTCCATTTCATTCTGCATTCTGGCCTATCATGCAGACTATAGGCATATCAGTGTACTACAGTTCTTAGATTTTATTGACCTACATTTTAGTTTCAGACTTCTTACACTTCAGAACTAACATCCCACTGCCTGACCTGTTGTAGTCTGTCTGTGTAGGTCTGCAGGGGGGCTGTTCTCCATAGCCATCAATCAGAGGCCTTAGCACAGCCTTTCTTTGTGTTTGTCTACACCTGTCCTGCTGGCTGAGACTGTTGTTGGGTATGTGAGCCTCACTTACATGCATGTGTGTGTCCTATGGACACACATTTGGCCCACCACATGTCCTGCAGTGGGTTTTGTCACCTTGTCTAGTACTGTCTACTATGTTGACACCAGTATTTGTTAAAGATTTCATGCTGCTGATATAGGTGTCTACTATCTGCTGGCATCCCATTCAGCCACCCGATTCCCTAACATGCTCACATCCATACCATAAATACAGGTAGCAGAACATACTACTACATTCAGCAATTGATAGTGAGTGTGACTTACCTTGTGGCTGTGCCAGTATTGAGGATGGTGCTGGAGGGCTGACTATGTCAGATGCACATAGTACACTCCCTATACATGGTTAAGCACAGGTAGTGTCATGTTTGGCATCCCTTTTACTGTATGTGCAAGTCGGAGAGAGGTGTAATTCCCTGGGTTCCTACCATGTCAGTGTATGTGCTATGCATTCCTTCTTTGCCAAGGCCAGGGCATACTGGGCATGCCTCCTTCTGCCTACTGGGGCAGGCTCATGTTGTTCCTCCTCCGAGTCACTCTGTGCCTGTTGTTGGCCTTGGCAATGGTGGGGGGGCTGTGTGGCCCTGCCCCATGCTGTTCCTGCTGCAGCTGTTTCCACAGGATCATATTGTGTAGCATGGCACATACAATGACAATTTGAGTACATGTAGCTGGTGAGTACTGCAAGGCTCCACCGGATATGTCCAGGCACCAGAACCATGACTTGAGCATCCCAAACACACACTATTATAATTCTGGTCTGTGCAGGTGCCTCATTATGGAGTTCTTGTTCAGGTGTGTGTGCATTTCTGATGGGTGTCATCAGCCACGGCTCCAGTGCGTAACCAGCATCCCCCACTAGGTTGCCATATGGGATGTCCCCATTGGCAAATCTCTGGTACAGCTGCATCATATGCCATATGTGGGAGTCGTGATAGCTTCCAGGGCTACCAGCACACACATTCATTATAATGCCCTGGGCATCGCACATGACCTGGCAGTTGATGGAGGGGAAGCCCTTGCGGTTTATGTAGTCTCTACCCCATTCGCCATGTATGTGCATGCAGTCTATAGCAACCATCTACCTCAGGGTATTCTGCTATTTGGTCGAAGAGATGCATATTGCTGGTCAACGCCTCATGGGTGTTGAGGAAATATATGTGCTCATCGGCATGTGCTGACATGGCATCCAGGAACTGATGGAGTACCCTGGATGCTGATGCCTGTGAGATCCCCATGATATCCCCAGTTTGCCTTTGGAAGGTACCTGTGGCTAGTATTCTTAAACCTACACATACCTTGGTATCCACTGGGATGGGTTCCCCTCTGTTGGTTCTGTGTGTGAGGCGTGGTCGACACAGCTCAACAATTTGCTATAGGAGGTCCCTGTCCAACCTATAGGGCTCCACTGTCTCCAGCTCATGTAGCCCCTGGTAGGTTACCCTGGGTCTGTACACTCTTCTCCTTCTCCTCACTGTGGGTTGGTCGGCAGCATTCTCATCCTCACCACCCTCAGCCTCTTCCACGTGTTGATATATGAGAGCGAAAGCAGCCCCTATTATATTGTTGCTTTTGTTAGGTAAAATTTCCCCATTTTTGTACACTGGTGGTGTAGAGTTTGTGGGAAAAACCAGAGGGAAAGGTGTTTGCATAGTTTATAGTAGTATGCTTGGCTTGGCTGGGCTGCTGCCTGTGTAATTGGCCAATTCTGATACATTTCACCTGCCAGCTATGCTAGTTCTCCTTGATTACCTTCCTACTGCTGTTTTCCCTTCCATTCCCATTGCCTTCCTGTTTAAGCCCAGAGGCCCGCCGTGCAAACCCAGTGCTCAGATGTGAATGGAGCTGCTATTTCCTGGTTTACTTTTTTTTGTTTAAAACATGGTGCGTGGCGTGCACACCCATTTAGACAATGTAAAGACTGCCAGGCAACTTCAGACACACACCCTTACTTAGCTCTGCTAAGCTAAGGGCAAACCTAAGCCACAGAGCTCCAGTAAGCTTACAGTATGCCTGACACACCCCCCTATGAGGTCATCTAACTATTAGGCTTGTACCATGGTTTTCCTGCACCTACACAGTTGGGTGCAGGCTAGCCATGAGGGGAAATCTGTGATTCAGTATCATTTCCCTCATTTGCACAGAATTGACTGCTAATGCCTAGTTACAAGTCTGACACTGAGCCTTCCCCCTTAGCAACCACTATTCACTGGCCTTGTTGTCTTCTGCCTGGCATTGACTATAATGGCAAAATTATGATTTTGCATATATTTCAAGGCTTTAGTTTATTTTCAGCCCGATCCTGTTTGCGCACCACTGCCCTATGCTTAAACGGACAAAATCGGCCAAAAAAAAATAAAAGTTATTTTTTCTTATTTTGAAACAATTTTCCATGCCAATGGCCATATATTTGGCCATTGGCATGCCTTCCACATTATATACACCCTTTATTTGGAGCTGTCATCCCTCCGTTTTGTAGTTTGCAGAAATGTACTCGGTTAGTAACCGAGTACATTTCTACAGGTTACACTAATCCTGCATGGATGGCTGCCAGCTTCCTGGATCACTAATTCACATCATTTGCATGGTTTTCACCTGCAAATGGGGTAATTAGCATATAGGAGCTGTGTCCGTGCAGGAATAGTGAAGGAGCACTCGTGCACATCCCGGGAGCTTGTTCCTGGATCTCTCGGCGGCTTTATTGCCTCCAGCTCTGCAGCTCTTGCACTATTCCTGCATGCTGCCCTGGGGTCTGTGTTACAAGTGCTGACATTTCAGTAAGGAGCCAAATATTGATGGGGACCACCTTTTTAATGCCTGTTAACCTAAATATTGCCTCTGCTTCAAACACTGCAACTTACCTTAGAAAAAACCTGTCTGTAACATTATCACTTTTCAAACAAACCATGTCTGAATGTATGGTGAGGTTTTATTGATCATTTCACAAAAATATGTATGCTTCCTTTTGTGATCATTATAATATAAAAGCACAAAATGAACCACAGGCCCGGACATGTATAAAATATGCAGAAATGAAATCCACAATTGGTAGTCCACACACAAATTCAGGATATTTCATAAAATAACAATAAGGTAGAAATAAAAAGCAACTAACAAAACGGTTAGCAGGTCCGGTTAGGCACTTTTGTCATAGAGATGTTTTCAGAACCATTGAATAACAATATGAAATCACTCATCCAATAAAAATAGTGGATAACACCCCCCCTAAAAAGAACCAATCTTGAAACATAAAAGTCTACCATTAATCAATTTGTGACCAAGAAAATAGACCAATAAAAACATTACAAATAATGATAATCATGGAAGCATCATTAAAACCATCAAATAGTGGAGTTTATACTCTCATCCAATAGGAACAATGGATTATACATACCCCAAGAAATTCACCTATCAGGTAATAGGAAGCCAGTTGTTGAACCTATTGGAAACTTGCAAAGTGAACCAATCTAGCTACAGTCTTGTCTTAATGAAAGAATCAAAAAGTGCAGTGAACCAGTAAAAATAAACAAAACTACTTAAAATGAAAAAATATAAATAAATTTGTAAACATATTTTAAACTTTAGAAGCTCTAAGCTTCAATTCACTACTAATAGAGATCATGTCATTCAGGCTAGGATGCTTTGTCTCATCCAAATGTATTTGTCAAACCATCTCTCTCTGTGAAGCAGGTGATTTTTCCAATCACCCATTTGATTTAACTGCACTTTTTCCAGAACAAAAAACAAGAACTTGCCAAAATGAGTACATTAACCTGAGTGTCTTGCCAGGGTGTTTTTTTGTCTTGCTTGTTAATACTGTTTAGGTGTTGATACACTCTTCAGTTGAGAGAATTATTAGTCTTACCTACATAGCTGCAGTGGTGGTGCTGTGGTAGCATTGTCGCCTCACAGTAAGATGTTGTCCCGTTCGATTCTCAGCTAGAGCATCTTCTGTGTGGAGACATGCGTGAATGGGCGTACCTTAGGTTGTGCGTCAGGGCCGGCAACTCGGCACATAAAAATCTACTGCTAATCATTAGCTGACCGGAGTTCCGCTGTGGCGACCCCTAATCGGGAAAAGCCGAAAGACAAAACAACCTACATTGTAGGCTGGACAAGATGTACAAAAGGCCAGGTACACAACTCTACTAGTATAACAATAACATTTCCCTTGCCCAGACAATTTTGATATCAATTGAAATAGATGACCTTTAACATCAGAATTAATGTATGCACATTGTGGACAACAGCCACATTTGTTGGTAGTCGGAAAGTCGTGAATTTTCTATTCTGAGTTTGTCTTCAAGATCCATTTGATATTGGGTGAATTCTTAAATGTAAAACATGATCCATTTTAAAATACCATTTCAGAGAATCATCACATTTTAAAAGATGTCAGTTATCTGCTGCATTGACTAATGAAAAAACATATTGTTATTACAATTGACAGATAATATCAAAGAATAATCAAAGCCAGGTTTAACATTACATATTAGATTGCCAACCTTAATAATCCACTATAACGATGTTCTATTTCTGACATAACTACTGCTCTGGTTTCCTCAGTCAAATTTAGGGGATGACCCCTAAATTCAAACAAGGTTTGCAACTTATCAAATTCCATAACACATTTTGCATCATTTGATTTAAGTCTAGCAACACATATAAATTGACTTTTTAAAATCCCTTTCTTTTGATAAAAGGGACGATGACTCCTAAAATGCAAGTAAAAGTTACAGAATGTTGGCTTGTGATAAACAGAAGTTTTAAGTTGCCCAGTCTCAGTTTTGTCAATAAAGATATCCAAAAACTGTATGGAACTGTTGTTGATGTGATATGTAAATTCCAAAAATTCAGCAAATAAGTATGGTTGTTCCACAAAGGTGCAGATCTGATCCCGGTCACCTATCCAGATGAAAAAAATATCATCCAAATATCAAAAAAAGCAGGAATAATATTTAAACAATTGCAGTCTAAACACATTATTAAGTTCCCTTCTTAGTAGGACAGCATTCATTTATATGGGGGCACATGCTGTCCCCATGGCCACGCCACATATTTGTTTGTAAAAGTCACCATCAATGGTAATAAAGTTATTATATAGCACAGTGTTCATAAATTTGGAAACAAAAGAAACTTCAGTGGATATCAGTCCTGAATATTTTTCTACCACTTCATAGAACCATATTATCCCTTTGTTATGTGGGATAGCAGTGAACACGTTTCTTACATCACAAGTCACCAAGATGTCAGAGTCAGTGACCACAACATCACGTAACTTGTCCAGCAAATCCCATGAATCTTTGACGACATGTGGGAATTGCTTGAAAATAAATTTCAATTTACAGTCCATATATTTAGCAAACGGTTCCGTAATTGATA
>NC_056744.1:619018080-619025580 GCF_019279795.1 Protopterus annectens
TGTGTGTGTGTGTGGGTGTGTGCGTGTGTATTAAGATATTGGTAATAGAAACTGTGTATTTGCCTTTAACTAGTAGTGAAAATCCATACTGTAATATGAATTTTGAGAATTAGCTAAATAACAAGGAGTAAACTGCCAGGTGCTATTGCATATAATGGAATAGCCTGGAGGGCTAAATTCAGGAAATTGTTCCTTAACTAGAGGTCCATCATTCAGACAAATCTGGAAACATGCAGTAAGATTGGATCAAGTCTGTGCTAACCTGTGAAATGTAACCTATGGATCAAAACATGTGGATGTATTTATTTGCTTTTAGAGCTGAAAGCTGGGTCTGTGGAGGTGAGGTCTGCAGCCTTGTACTTTTCTTTTTGTTAAAAGACAGAAGTCTGTACACTGCCATGAAAGTAGTTTTTATTTTATTTTGAAACACAAAATCAAGTGAAATATTATCTTAATTTGTGAATACTGAAAAAACCTACATTGTTAAATATTTCCTGCCTCAAGTGCCCTTTTTGGAACTTACATTAGTGAAATGTGCACGGTGGCGACAATATGGATATTTGGGAAGAAACTTGCCTATTTTTTTTTCCTTGCAATACCTCTACTGCCAAGTACAGTTGTGAATGTTGTGTTCCTGGTGTGATTAGCTGAAGTTTGCAACTACAGAGGAATTACTTAAGAAAATCATGGAAATATAGGAGAGGACTGACAAGAAACTGATGCAGCTACAACTGCAACTGATTATCCTGGCCAACATAGCTGCCAACCCCTAGACTGTGCCACCTCCGAAGACACACAAAGACAGGATGACCTAGAGTCTTGTACATTGACATTTGACATCTGAGATAACACAGAGAACCAGAGCCAGATAAACTGGGCAAGAATCTCATCACCTCACCTGACAGGACAGGCATTGAAAAGGTACATAGAAACGGCAGAGACTGATTGATAAAAGCTCTTTTAAACCTGTCTACTGCTAAAATTTATTGCATTTTTAAGTTTCCTGACTATGGGAAAAAAAATCATTCATTATTCTACATCAGAAGGTCAGAATCATGCAGATCTTTTAAACTATAGGCCAATTGTCATTTTATCTCTCCTATCAAAAATATTAGAAACTGTATTTATATGCAACTTATCAATGATCTAATAAATAACCAGCTTCTGTCTTCAACCCAACATGGCTTCTATCCTCATCTCAGTACAACTACTGCTTTGCTGAATTTAGTTAATATTGTCAATTTTTTTTATTTGAATAGGTGTTTTCATCTTTGCAGACTTCCTTCTTACATATCAGAAAGCCCCAGTTTAAATAAAACCTAAAAAAATTATTTGAAGTCAGTCTCTTTTAAAGAAGGAAGATTTGGAACTGTATTTATCTTGTTATAAATGTTTTAGCTAAGGGGTTTGCACTAAACACTTGAACTCTCGACAATCCAGTGTTGGAATTTCAGATTGCCCTAAAGCATACTCCCTATATACCTCCAGGTTGAATTGGAGCTACTAGAATCCCCATCTACTGGTGACCTTTGATTGTCTACAATATAAAAGGGAGTATCTGAAGAGACAAATTCAGAAAGTAAGTTCCTCACATAGAGACTCATCTGAAAGAAAGACCTTAGATTTAGGGAGTAAGAAATGCCCATTTGGGGATAAAATGAGGAATATAGCTTGTGGATTTTACTTTGTGAAAATGCTTATAATTATTTTAGATCAGAAAGTATTGCCTGGAAGAGGCCTGTAGCCTTGGACTTTTCTTTTGGTTAAAAGACACTCTGTATCATGGAAGAGCTTTGTGAAATATACGCTGTCATTCAGGTACTATTTTTTATTTAAAAAATGCAGTCCAAGCAGGCTATTATTTTAGCTTGTGGATACTGTATGAAACTATGTTCTTATGTAGCTCTTTCCTCCAATGTGTTTTAGGGATGTCCAAAGTGTGTGTGTGTGTGTGTGTGTGTGTGTGTGTGTGTGTGTGTGTGTGTGTGTGTGTGTGTGTGTGTGTGTGCTGGGGCTGTGCCTCCACACACACCCTAACTATATATACTAACTCCAGGATCTCACTACAGTGGGGAAAAGGGCATATATCTTTTACTTAATGTGTCAGTGTTATGAGTTTCAGTCAAATGTGTTTTCAGTCTTTTGAACTCTCAGTGTTTTGGTCTCAGTCAAATTAATTTCAGTCAAATGAAATTTAGGTAATATGAAGTAGACCCAAATATATATATATATATATATATATATATATATATATATATATATATATATATGTAATCACAAAAGGTAACACAGCATTTGCATATATAATTTAACCAGACCCAAGCCAAACAGACTACCATCTGAGAAAAAAAAATAACAATTATGAACCTCCATTGATGAAGGCATCATGGGATATGTAAATTACCCCTTAAGGATATACAGATGTTACAACCTACCAGCTTTTGAATGTACATCAGCTCTTTGTGTATTTCTACAGGTCTTTATTAATGAAATAGGACCAGTAAAGCCACACTCCAGTAACTAGACAGATAAATAGACAGAGTCATATACTATCACTTCACTCAAACCTGACTGTCAACAATCTACAAACTAAAATAGCTACACTTAAGCAATGATTTAAACCAAATACTTCACCTCGTGCCATGGTGATTAAAGGTGGACCTGCATGTGAAGGTTCTAAAGTGTTCAGGAGAAAATAGAAGAAATCAGTATCACAAGTTAGGAGATGGGGAAGTGTTAAAGGAAGAATATGATAAGTGAGGAGTTAAGTAAGAGAAGACAATGAGTGTCAGTAGAGGCAGACTGGCTATTGACAAGCAAGTTTACATGAAAATGTAAGGGAGAGATATATAACAAGTGACTAGACAAATTGCCCTTCTTAACCTACCGGCAACTCTGTCTGTGTGGCATTTTTGGACTGTATACATGCCTTATGCAGAGACATAGCAGGTAAACCTGACCAGTCACTTTACATGTGAGAAGTCATGGCTTCAGATGTGCATCTTACTTCACAAACCACAGGTGCTCAAGAATTTATAGATGTCCAAGTAAAATAATTTAAATGCTAACTTCCCCTATAAGCTCCCTAAATGTCATATATTCAATTGCTAGGTATCACTGCAGTGAAGATATGATATCAAAATGATTGCACTGTCAGTTATGCTGCAGTTAATCTAATGATGACAAACACCATGATGTATTGTATGCACCAGCAAATGAAGTATAAGGAATAGACAGGTAACAAGGGGGTAGACAAGCTAAAACTGGCCAACTCCCTTTGCATGGAAGACTCCTGAATTCACCATATACCTAAAGTACTCACTCGATGATAGACCTAACCAATGTTTACGTTTCATTTTTGGAGAGAAAGGGAATATGATTTTTTTTTTTCATTCAGAATTTAGGGGTTGTTTTTATGTGCATTATTCAGGAAAGGAGATCTCAGTATGTATTGCACTGTGTTCCCATTCAGTTGGGTCTGGCTGATAAAACGGAGAAGAGTTTATCTGAAGGGGAACAGAAGAATAAGATGAGTGGTTTGGTATTATAGGTTCGTAACTTCCTGGTTTCTTGCTAAGCTTTTGGGGAAGAAGCCGATCAAGGAGCTCAACCACATCACCCCCTACTGGTGAGAAACTAACACCACATCCCCCAATACTGGTGGGAAACTATCACCACATCACCCCTACTGGTGGCACACTAGCACCACATCCCCCCTACTGGTAGCAAATTAACACCACATCACCCCCTACTGGTGGCAAACTAACACCACATCACTCCCTACTGGTGAGAAACTAACACCACATCCCCCACTACTGGAAACTAACACCACACCGTCCCCTACTGGTGAGAAACTAACACCACATCCCCCACTACTGGTGGGAAACTAACACCACATCACCACCTACTGGTGGGAAACTGACAATGTCCCACGTTAAGTATAGTTTCCCCACATATTCCAAGTGAACTTCTGGGATCACCCATCCAGTCATTTAGAATTGTTTTAAAAGTTGCTAGGGAAATACTCTGGTTGAAATATACAGGCAGCCTATTCCAAAAATGGAGGATATACTGAACGAGGTACCTTTCATGTCATTTGGTATTGCTGATGTTCTAACATAGGTTTAGGTCTCTATAACAGGTGTTTCTTTTACTACTGGTCAATTCAAGTGAAGAAGGTCAAAGAGTGCTAACCAGTACATAGCACAGAAGGCCAAGCAGAGATCATTCCTCAGGAGTCTGTATGACACTGAGTGGAGGAACAGGGACATTTAACTTCTAAGTGTGGCTAAGGTTACTGAGACCTGAAGTTTTTAAACACCTAAATTAAATTATCACTTAAGACATAAGCAAAAATAAATTAACTCTCTCAAGCCTATAATGCCTTTTTTGTATACTTCCAATGCACACACATACCACCTTATGGGATCCAAAACTTTTTGGGGTCTGGCTTCTTTAACTAAGTGACATACCAGCTAATAACAGGCAGTATTAGACAGAGCAAGGAGTTATTAACAAAATGACACTAAGATTATTAGTCTAGGATGTCCTGCAGTGGAGAAATTTATCTTTGTTTGCCACTTATTATTCATATTTTCAAATTTATGTTCATATTTTAATAGCTAAGAAACCTACATGTTATTGAGGTGTATGGTGTGAAACACCGATGTGGAAGGCAGGCTAGTTCACTGTCAATGCTGGCTTATATCACATTATACTGGAAATACTGCTAGTTGTTTGCTAGTAATTTTGAAAATAAACAATATTTCCATATGTACTTAATACTTCAAAAAACAAGGGACTTACAGTCTGTTGCATGTCATTAAGTGAAACCTTAGAGGTTGTTAAAGAAAACTGTCTATGATATTTGCACTGTAAATTGCACATCTTATGAACATATCCAGTATTATTTGTTTTGCTAATTATACAGTTAAGCATATGTTTTCATATGTCAATGTAAATATCTCGATAAACATGTGCTTAAAGAGGAATTTCTTGTTATCTGAAAGCTTATTAACAAAAAAGTGTTAACAATATACGCCTAGGTTGTACAGTTTTCAAGATTTGTAAATGTGTGAATATTTACAGAGAATATAATTTGGGATATGTGTATATTATGATATATTACCGTATTTATGGAACAGTGCATGAATGCACCACCTATTATCACTGTAAAGAATAATTCTTACCGATAACATTGCTATTTGTGCTGTTTTAATACTTTTATTCTTCAAAAAATATTTATATTCATTTAGCTATGCTTTTCTAAGTCTAGTTTTCAGAAAATGCTCTGGAATGGAAGATGTGTGTAGGCTGCTAGAGGTATGACATTTCACAGCACATAGGTATTAATGAGTCAACAGAAAAGAAAACAATCAATATTAACATTTTCCCATTTACATACATTACACATCACATGTATTTTCGCTCTTTATAACCATCCATGGGCAGCTCATGGTACCGAACTGCTGGGCTGCAACCCTCTAACTTTCTCATTAAAAAAAAGTTTAATTAGTAATTTTTCTACACTAGTAGTTGTTTGAACTGCAAACTATTGTGTGAAGCCGAAGATGTGATGCTACATGGAATTTGATGCAGCACGTATGAGTGCTTGAGTTCTAATTAAAAAAAAAAATCTTTTTGTATCTGGACTCTTTTTAAAACAGTTCAGATTAGGGAAACTGCAGTCATCAACGAAGATGCCTAGAAGTCAATGGGGTTTTAACTGCAGGAAACTGGAAGTCGATGGGACTGTTAAGTCAGCAGTCTGCCAAGTAATCTGAGTACTTAATGCGGCTGCTGATTAGTCCTGTTGTTCTTGCATTCTCTTCCAGTGCTTTAACATAGTTAAGTTGCAAGGGACAGAGCAAGAGAGTGGACAGATGGATGAGAGACCTGCCCAAAAAAAAAGAATTGGAAATCATTCAAATTTTTAATAAAATCATCAATCGGATTAGTGTTTAATGTGAGAGAAGCCAAGGAAGGATATTTTTAATTTACCCCCCCCCCAAAAAAATCATTAATTAAGTTTGGGGGGGTTTCCTGCTTTCTGCATTTTCTTCCTGGTAGGGTCAACCAGATACTTTCTGTATTTATTTTTTTTCCTGGCAGGGTCAACCAGATGATTTCTGTATTTCATTATTTCCTGACCGGGTTAGCCAGATACTTTTTAAATGGTGCAGTAGAGGAGTATAATGTTTCTTTCTGACATCCTGGGCCTGGAGGCTGGCAGAAACAACCAGATAGTAGAAGGAAGAATCTGCAGTGAGCTGGCAGTTTTGGGGGCTGTTTATGATGTTTTTCTAACAATATCCTGGCGTTGTCAACCAGATACTGGTAGGTGGTCTATGTGTTTTGGGGACTGCTGATGACTTTTTCTTTTTTTATTTATTTAATATAATATCTTGGCAGGGTTAACCAGATACTAGGAAGGCAATGTGTTTTGGGGACTGTTGGGGAATGGCAGGGCCAACCAGATACTTGTGGTTTGTGTGTTTTGGGGGCTGTTGAAGATTTTCTTTTTTTTAATATAATACACTGGCAGGAGTCAAAGAGATACCAGGTAAGCAGTGTGTTCTGGGTGGCTGTTTGTGGATGACATGTGCTTTTTTTAACCTAATATCTTTTTGTAGGGTTAGTCAGGATACATTAGGATGGTTTGTTAATGTTTTATTGTTGAAACAAACTCTAGTCTTCCATGAGTAAAGTGTGTATAGGAGAAATGAAGTAAGATCATGTGCAAGTTCTTGGATATGTAATATGAAAAAATACAGTACTATAACCGCAGTCTTCTATTTTCATTATTCTAAACTTGTAGGCTCATAGCTGATTCTCTGGGTAGGCAGTTGGGATGGGGGCAATGCCTGTGCTTGAATGGAATGACTGTAGCTCTGGCTTGCTTTGTAAGATTAAGGTGCATTTGAGTGAATTAAGATTGACCACAATCTCTGAACTCTAAGTATTGTTTTTGTGAAAAAAAACAATACTTACCTTAACGACAGTGTTTTCTTTCTTTGGTGTTGTTTTTGCTTTTGTTTTTCAAAATCAAATCAGATGCTGTGGGTGGGGTAGGTAATGGAGATTGGGGCTATGTGTGAATGAAACAACTGGCCTTGCTGTTTACTGTTGTTGTAATTCCAGCTTTGCAAAGCTGTAACACTTTTCTACTTTAAAATTAATGTAAAATAATTAGCAAGTTTATGAGTAATTCTTAATGTATGTTATTTCATATCTATTCATGTATATACTAAATGTTTGTTTAAAAATGTGTCTAATATTTTGCAGTTTTTCTCCCTGGACATATGCTGAAAAGGAATTTTTTTTTTTTTTTTACTAAAGCTGGTTGCAGAAACCCAGGTAAACAAAAGTAAAATAAATAAAATTAAATGTGTACTTCTCTGGTACACCAAAAACAACACCTCGTTCCAACACTACTTCAGCCAAGGAAACTCAATAAGATACTCTAGTGGAATTTGACCATTTCTTTTAAAATAAGAACAT
>NC_056744.1:619030580-619125580 GCF_019279795.1 Protopterus annectens
TCATTAATGTTAAAATCTTTTCCTTTAAAAAACAGTTCAAGATTTTTCTTCCTAATAAATAGTTTAACATCTATTAACAATTTAAAAATGTTGTTTTTTTGTTTAGGAATAAACCCAAAGCCTTTTGAAAGTAGTTCGAAAAAATTGGTGTTTATTTTGATATCAGAATAATTAAAAATGTTAAAATCATTGTGTGTAAATTTAAAACCATCTTTGTTTATTGTTCCCAAACTGGTCGTCTCTTCTCTTGAGCTCCCCAGTTCCTGGTTTTGTAGTTTTTTGAATTATAGTTAACGGGTTCCTTATACATTAGTCTCTCTGACCTTCTTAAAGGCGGAAATGTAGTTTCGTAGTCATCTTCTAAATGCATTTCACTACCAAAGTTGTCATTATTAACACTTTCATAGTAATTTCTGTTATTCCTCACCCAATTCTTAGGCTTAGGATAGTGCTTCTTAGCTTTATATTCATTAGTATCCCTATCTATTTTGTTCAGTTTCCTATTTTTAACATCTAAACATTTAGTTTCCAAATTATCAAGTAGTTTATGATACTTCATTCTCTCTTCTTCCACTGTGAATAATAAATCATTTGTAATATCTCTGTTAATACATTCAACAATTCCTTGCAATTTCTTTATTTCCACTTCATTATTCCTTATAATAGCTCTCATTATTTCAAATCCACAGTTATCAAAAGCTTCTAATAATTGGTTATGAAAATCAGTACCTTCTACCACTTTATTAGGGTACTTGTCAGTATTATCTGATGAAGTCTTGGATGAAAACGCATGGGCATTATTTTCAGCATTACTGTATTGAGTGTTTTTGTGAACTGTTCGGCTTATTACACTGTGTGCCTACTCTAGCTGTGATTCAAGGTGCTTTTTACAGTTTATTAGTACACTTGCATCTTCCGTTTTTTGGTTATTTGTGCTTTTTTTGGATGGAATCACCAGCGACCGGTAAGTCAGACAGTGGAGCTAAGACTAATGAAATCGGAGAGCTCAGGAAGCTTATCGGACAGCTCACTCAGCTCGTGGGGCTTTTGACTCCAGTTAGCCAATCCATGGCAACGTTTTTGACGACATTCACTATACCAGGGAACCAGGAAGTTCCACGGCGTTTAGATACGCAGGAGCGACCAGCCGTTAGTGAGGGTAATACAAGCAGAGACGCTGAAGTGCGAAATGGAACTAGAACTGGCAGTTTGGATGGTTTTCCGCATATTTTGCTTGATGGAAACAATCGTGGACAGTCCCAGCAGCAAATTAGTGGCATTCACGTGCGTGAAGGGTCTCGTAATGGACCTGGTGTTAATGATTGTATACCAGGTACTGGGAGACAATTTCAAGACATTTTTAATGTTGTTTTTGAATTTAATAGCAAAGAGACTACTACTGACAAATTTAAAGGCACATATGGGCAAAAGCTGGATGATTTGGACTATTTTTTATATAAATGTAAAATGCTTGAGATGGATAATACCTACTTAAAGTATTGTTTAGAGTTAAAAATTGTACCTAAAGGGCTTAGGGTATGTAAGTACCCTAATAAAGTGGTAGAAGGTACTGATTTTCATAACCAATTATTAGAAGCTTTTGATAACTGTGGATTTGAAATAATGAGAGCTATTATAAGGAATAATGAAGTGGAAATAAAGAAATTGCAAGGAATTGTTGAATGTATTAACAGAGATATTACAAATGATTTATTATTCACAGTGGAAGAAGAGAGAATGACGTATCATAAACTACTTGATAATTTGGAAACTAAATGTTTAGATGTTAAAAATAGGAAACTGAACAAAATAGATAGGGATACTAATGAATATAAAGCTAAGAAGCACTATCCTAAGCCTAAGAATTGGGTGAGGAATAACAGAAATTACTATGAAAGTGTTAATAATGACAACTTTGGTAGTGAAATGCATTTAGAAGATGACTACGAAACTACATTTCCGCCTTTAAGAAAGTCAGAGAGACTAATGTATAAGGAACCCGTTAACTATAATTCAAAAAACTACAAAACCAGGAACTGGGGAGCTCAAGAGAAGAGACGACCAGTTTGGGAACAATAAACAAAGATGGTTTTAAATTTACACACAATGATTTTAACATTTTTAATTATTCTGATATCAAAATAAACACCAATTTTTTCGAACTACTTTCAAAAGGCTTTGGGTTTATTCCTAAACAAAAAAACAACATTTTTAATTGTTAATAGATGTTAAACTATTTATTAGGAAGAAAAATCTTGAACTGTTTTTAAAGGAAAAGATTTTAACATTAATGATGAGAAATTGACCCGTAAAAGTATTTTTAATCCCCCGCTACACCCTCAGCTCAGGAATTTTGAATTAGGACTAGAGCATGAATTGAGGAAAACCCTGTGTAGTCAAATGGTTCATTCAAACTTAACTGGTCCTGAGCAGGAGATTCTTAAGTTATTAAGTGAAAATAAAAACATAAGAATCATGAAGCCTGACAAGGGTGGGGGCGTTGTATTGATGGACCATATTATGTATGAGAGTAAGATGTTTGAAATTTTAAACGATTCTACCAAGTATGCCAGAATATCCATCAATGAAATAAATGTGGCATACAAGAAAATTTATGTTATATTAAATGACCTATTAATAGATGGGGTCATAGATTTAAGTACATTTAGATATCTACATGTGGTAAAACCTAGAATACCTTCCATTTTTGGGATACCGAAGGTACACAAGGATGTACATGATCCGCCTTTGAGGGTAATATTTCATCTGAGGGTTCAGTTACAGCACCTTTAGCAAAATTTATAGACCAGAAAGTAAAAAAGTTAGTAATAACCCCGTTATTTTAAGGGATTCCTGGCAATTTTTAAGGAATCTCAATGATACTCTGGTTAGTGAAACAAAGGGTTTTGGTACACTGGATGTAATTGACCTATTTACAAGTATGCCTCATGATATAGGCCTGGAATGGTTTGAGGAAATGTTAGTTGATTCCAAACTTTTGAAACACAATGACTTTAGAACAGTTTTATTATTGATGGACATTGTACTGAAAAACAATTTTATTTTTTTTCAAGGCGAGTATTTTAAACAAATCAGAGGTGTAGCTATGGGGGCACATTGTGCCCCCACATATGCCAATATTATAATGGCATATTGGGAGAATAGATTTGTCTTGAATTCTATATATAAGAACAAGTGGAAGTTATACAGCAGATTTCTAGATGACCTGTGTTTTTTGTGGAATGATACTGAGGATGAATTTAGGAAATTTGTAGAATATTTAAATGGTACTACTGAATTTTTGAGATTTACACATAAATTTACGGGAGAAAAATTAAATTATCTTGATGTTAATATAGTGAAAACAGGAAAAGGTTTTACATCTAAAATATTTAGAAAAGAAACCTTCTCAAATTCCTACCTACATTACTTGAGTTCACATCCACCACATCAAAAAAGAAGTGTCCTTAAGGGGCAATTTGTGCGATTGTGTAGGATGACCTCTGATGATTTCACTTACATTAATGAATGTAAGATCTTGAAAGGTATGTTTTTGAACAGAGGCTACCCAGAGGAACTTATTGATAACATTTATAAGGAAGTTTTGGATGGTAGGAAGGAAAGGTTTGCTCCCATTTTGGGTAAAACAGAAAATATTGAAATTCAGAATGCACATAAAGTTAACACAGGTGGTTCAAATGATGAATATACCTCGGGTATTATTACCACATACGATGGACAATCAGGCATGATAAGAAAAATTATTAGTAAGGAGTGGAATAATTTTTCAAAGGTCTCTGATTTAAGTCATATTTTTGAAAGGGACATAAAATATATTTATAGAAAAGGCAATAGCTTAAAGGATATTTTTGAAAGAGGTAGTAGGAAAAATCTGAATGGTAGAGATAGTAATAAAAAGAATGGTGTACACAAATGTGGTTCATGCAGCTATTGTTCCTATCTTATTACAGGCGATTCGATCAATTTACGGGCCAGGAATAACAAAAAATTGACTTTACAAACATTTGCAAATTGTTGCACTAAAGGGATTATTTATTTAGTCCTATGTAAAAAATGTGATGCCTTTTATGTAAGAGTGAAAGAAAAATTAAACAGAGAATTTATGAGCATACTTATGACATTCGAACCAAATGTGAAACAAATTCTTTGTACAAACATACTAAAGTATGCTCAGAAGCAGAATTTCAATTTTTCATATTAGAAGTAGTACCTACAGATCCTAGGGGTGGGATGTGGGAGACTTTGGTGGAATACAGGGAATTATACTGGCAAATTGTTTTAGAAGCCAGTAAGTCCCCTGGTTTAAATGACATGATCTCCCTCACCCCTGTGTTAAAAATGAGATCTGCAAAACTATGAGAAATGAGTGTAATAAATTTTATGGCCAGTAGAGGGAACTATCAATATGTGTGTGTATATATATATATATATATATATATATATATATATATATATATATATATATACAGATGTGTTTATATGTGTGTGTGTGTGTGTATATATATAATTTTTTAGAACATAGTTATTTGTTAGCAAATGTAACATGCATTTATTATTAACAGGATGTTTATTGAGTTTTTAATATGTCATTTTACAATGGTTCAATAGTGTTTTATTCATTTTATATACATTTCCATGTATTAACATTTATTTATTTAAAAGATTTTATCATTGGTTAATTTAAATTGGTTGATGAGTATTTAAGTGGTTTTTTGAACGGACATTCATTATCTGATGAAGTCTTGGACGAAAACGTATGGGCATTATTTTCAGCGTTACTGTATTGAGTGTTTTTGTGAACTGTTCGGCTTATTAAACTGTGTGCCTACTCTAGCTGTGATTCAAGGTGCTTTTTACAATTTATTAGTACACTTGCATCTTCCGTCTTTTGGTTTTATATATATATATATATATTGCCAAGGGGTGTGTATCTGAGCCTGGAGTTGCTACTATAGGTCTTGGCGGGGATCAGTGATGTTTTGTTGACCTTGGGTATTCCAAAAATGGATGGAACTATGGGCTTGGCTACCTTTAAAAAATCAAATAAATTCCTAACACCCCTTGAATGTATTGGTCTTCCAAAGTAAGATTGATCCTCTTGTAAGTCACATTAATTTCATTTCTTGATACCTAAATGTATCTCTCATTACAGTTTAAAAGTGCTATCATTTTTCCAACATACATCAAATGGTCCATGAACACTATCCCATCCCACTTGTCAGGCTTCATTATTCTAATACTAGAATTATTAGTTGAATCTTTCAATAACATATACTCATCTATTGTCATACTGTACATTTTCTTCTTCTTTTACCAGTTAGTTTTATTCAAATACTGTCTAAATTCATTCTTTACCAGTGCATCAAAGTTCTGTAACACTGGGTGTAAGACGGGATTGTATACACTTTTTTATTAATGTTAATTTTTTCACAACCACCACTACTTCCCCCACACATGACTTCAAAATTTAGCTTATGAGTAAAACATTTCTAATATCAGTGCTTTTAGTAGGAACAAATGTAAACCCTTTCCTAAAAGCAGCAAAATGTAGTGGTTGGACTGACAAGCCACTGTAATTATCTATATTAAAATTACATGAAGAGTGAATCACATTATTTTAATACTCTACACTGGAAACCTCATTACAGGTATCAATCATCTTCAGTGCCTGTATTGCACTAAAAACCCCTTCATTTATCTCATTTTCCCTTTTCTCCAATAATGTTCCCCCACTCTCTCAGCAGTGTACTATGATTGTACTGCCTGTCTGTTTACCGTTCTTTTATCCTGCTCGATCTTCTTAACAGGGAAACTCTAAAGGGTTATCTAAGTCTACTTCCAGTTAATTAGAACATGTAAAGTTATCATAATTCGAAAAAGATGGTTCATTAGTATCTGCAAATACTTCACATTTATCATCTTCATGTTCCCTCACTATTCTAGTATGCTGTTTATGTTTGAATTTTTGCATCCATTTGGGAAAAGGGTATACTTTGTTTTTCACATATTCTTTTTCTGTCCCTTTCCAACTTCACTAATTTGCATTTTTTTATGTTAATAGTCATAATGTCAACTTCCTTTAACACTGAATAATATTTGTTTCTGTTGTCAAACACTGTAAACATTAAATATTTTGTATTCAATTATTAAGCACTAAAATCTCATGTAATAAATTTTCTAAATGTTTCTCATTATTCCTAATAATAGCCCGCACTATATTCAAATCACAGTCATTAAAAATATCAAAAAGTTCCTTGTGAAATTCTGAGCCCTCTTCTATGTTATTAGGATATTTAAAACATCTTAGTCCCCTTGGTACCTGCTTCCTTTGTATTCCTTTGTATGCTTTCCTGAATCACAATTCAAGACTGCTATATCTACTACTCTGTATCTGAGATTCAATACTGCAGTGTGGCTTTCAAATAAACTAAAACCAAACCAAAACATGCCACTGTAACCAAGGAAGACCAAAAACCAAAAACAACACCTTGATCCAACACTAATGCAGCCAAGGAAACTCAATAAGGCATACTAGTAGAATATGATCATTTATTTTAAAATAAGAACATACATTTAAAAGCTTCCATCTCAAGAAATGAGTCTTCATCAGAACTGTAATACAGCAGTAGCAGATTCCTTTTATAATGAATGAACATTTCGTCAAAAAGCAATTACCCAGTCAATTAATAAAAGACGAAAATTATGAGTCAGTGAAACTCAACAACCTAGTAATTCTTATTTTCCTTTTGGCATTTCCTGCTAGAGGTCACCACAGCAGAAAAATGGTGCGCAGAACGATTAGCAGTTGAGTATTTTACAGTGTCGAGTTGCCAGCCTGGCACCCAACCTTCTACAGAAGGCACACATGTGCACACACTCGCACCTAGGGCCAATTTAGAGTGTCCAATCCACAGCATAGTAATAAATGCTAAAAAACTATTTATACATAAATTTAAAAATCCATAGCACTGATAATACAAGAAACATTGAATGTTACCTTTAATATTCCAAATCCACTTAGACCAAACATAAAAATATAAAAAAATTATACAAGAAAACTATAATTACTATAGTTTTTGTTATTAAAGCTGGGTGACTTTTAAGGCACAAAGACAAAAATTAAAACAAAATAAGAAAATAGAAAATGCACTCATCAAGATAAATAGCTTTACTAAGAATGGCATCAGCAATTATAGTTTTTTATATGTATAAAGAACAAAAGTGTGATGCAGACAAACTGGTCTCCCAAAGTCACAAGTAGAATGAAGTAAAGCAAGAGTAGAGGCCAGACCACAGCTGATAAAATCATACACAAAATTGATTCCAGTAGTAAAAAGGTGAGCGCTTTCGCAGCCAAAGCTGCTTCATCAGACAAAGATTCATTACATTTCCTGTATTTTAAATTCATTCTATCCAGTCAGGAACCAGCAACAATTAAGAACAATCACTCAAAATATTTTCAATCATATAAAATAATGCAAGTGTATGCAATTAAATAGTAAAGTGGAAAAACATATTATATACTGCAGAAATCTTTAAACACATACATACATTTATACCAACTACCTATATAAATACATGCACATAAAAATGTATAAAATATATAGCCAAATTCATTTTGTTAGGGGTCTATTAGCTAGTACAGATTTAATAGACAACTTGTCATTTAGGCCCTTACCCATTGTTGCTCTCATTCTGGTGATCCACTCTAGTTCCTTATTTTCAACTCTATTTCTGATAGCACCCCCTCTATTCCCTATCCATACTTTCTCTACTACCATAAACTTGAATGTGTGCAATACATCTGTGGCCAAAATATGTCTCACCAGTGCATTAGTATCAGTTTTCCTATGAATGTCATATAAATGTTCTCTAATACTATCACATAATCTACGTGTAGTCATACCTATATAGAATGCCTGGCATCTAACACAGTAGGCCAGGTTTACTATATTGGTAGTATTACAATCAGCTGCTAGACCAAAGGTCAAATGTTTTCCGGTATCTGGATGTATGAATCCTCCATTACTATCCAAAGAGTCACAAAAATTACACTTTCCACAAAGGAAGGTACCATGGCTGTGAGTGATAGCAGGCTCAGAATGTGCATTCATATGCTTAGGACCACATAATATTCTTTTGAGTGATTTCTGGTTCTTAAAGGCATATCTAGGTCTATCACTCACTAGATTACTAACTCTATCATCTACACACAAAATGTTCCAATTTTTATCATATACCCCTTGTAGTAATCAAATATTACTCAAATAGGTTACAGGAATTCTCATAACCTTAGTGCTCTGAGATTTCTGTCTATTCAGGGAAGTAGATTCAGAGAAGTAAGGTTTACCTTCCCTTGTCCTAGAGGAAGCTACCGATGTACTAGGGTATATATCTCTCTCAGCATATCCTCTCTCAATAAATTTCTTCTCTAATACATGTAGTTCTTCCATGAAAGTATCATCCTCTGCTGTCAGCCTTAAAACTCTCAATGCTTGCCCTTTTACTATGTTTTTAAACACATGCTGTAGATGCATGCTTCGCCTATGTACATAGGTGTTTCTATGACATTCTTTTCGGAAGACTTCCATAAAGAACTCCCCTGTGTCTCTCCTTTTAATATGAACATCTAAAAATTCAATAGATGTAGACGAGCTCTTAGCAGTAAATTTCAAGAAACTAGTGCTGTTATTAATGTCTGCAAGGAAGGCATTGAACTTGTCTATTCCTCCTTCAAATAATAAAAATACCCTCTCAGCACATTGTACCGTTCCCATATTGCTATGACAAGGTTGGTGTAGCTGTTGGCACAAGACGTGCTTATAGTTACACCATCCAATTGCCTGTATATAGATTGCTCAAACATGAAGAAATTATTTTCCAGTATAATTTCCATTAAAAAACACAAAAAGTCTATAACCTTGCTATCATACACACTATCTTCCATTAAGTATTGCTTAAGGAAGTCTATACCCAGAGCATTAGGAAGAGTGGTAAACAAAGACTGAACATCCAATGTTACCATTAGGCATTCTGCAGTTGGTGTTCTTTCCTTCAGAAAATTATATAAACTTTCTAAAAAATGTTGTATGTCTTTTAAGATTCATTTATTCTTAGCTAAGACAGGTTTTAGGTGATGATCAACATAGATAGATAGGGGTTCTGTGCTCCACCCTTGGCCAGCTACTATTGGCCTCATGGGTGGGCAAGTAGGATGTTTATGAATTTTTGGTTGCCCTTGAATTATAGGTATAACAGGCTCTTTAACAACAAAATAGTTGTACAAATCCATATTAATTATTCAGCATTGTAGACATTCAAATAAAGCATTACAAATCCTAGTTGTTGTTTTTTTCTTTCGGCTTTTCCCGGTTAGGGGTCGGCACAGTGGAACTCCGGTCCGCTAATGATTGGCAGTAGACTTATATGGTGCTGAGGTGCCAGCTCGATGCCCAACCTTCAACGAAGGCGCGTCCATTCACACATGTCTTTCAAATGCTATTCGACTGCGGGGAGGACATGCAGACTCAACACTGAAGGCGCTCCAGCCGAGAATCGAACGGGAGAACCTCTTGCTGTGAGGCAACAATGCTACCACTGCACCAACAAATCCTAGTATTAAATAAATTAACTAGTTCAGATGAAACCAGTTCATATGTCTCAACATCATTTAGCTAGATAGCATAGCATGTCTATAAAATCTATAATCCATCACTACCAATGATCCCCCCTTATCCTCAGGTCTAATGCATATATCATAGTCATGGCATAGCATAGTTAAAGCTTCCCTTTCTTCTTTGCTGAGTTTAGTGAAACGAGCTCTAGTGTCATACAATTTACAAATGTCCTTAATACATGCTTTTTCAAATGTTTCCACTACACCATCAAGAACAGGGGTGTAGTTACTCATTTTACTAAAAGTTTTCTCATTACTAACATAGAGACTAGACTCATCATATTGTAATTTGAATAATAAAATACGGATGGCAAGAGCAAGGCAAAGCAGATGTCCCAAAACAGCATATAAATATCCTCGATACCTCAGTAGTCCACTGTACATCAACAAATAAATAACCGGTGCTGCAACTAGTTCAGTATAAGGAATATATAATTTATTTGGCTTCATTTGTCAAGTGTAGATAAAAATATCTAACATATAATATCCCTATAACATGTTATAGGGATATTATATGTTAGATATTTTTATCTACACTTGACAAATTGTTCATGATTGATGTTTTTAGTTCATTAAATATTGGACATATATATGAATGTTTTTATCGATTGTTTTTATTGTATACATTTGAATAGTTGATTTGATTTATACAGGTTGAAAATGAATATTGATTCTTTCACTTTAAGTCTGGCTGCTCTTCCCGCCATTTTATGTATTTAAACTGATGAGTGAAATGTTTTAGTTGGTCTGATGAAGCCATCTGGTGAAAGCGCTAACCTGTTTGTGAAAATAAATTATATATTCCTTATACTGAACTAGTTGCAGCACCGGTTATTTATTTGTTGATGTACAGTGGACTACTGAGGTATCGAGGATATTTATATGCTGTTTTGGGACATCTGCTTTGCCTTGCTCTTGCCATCCGTATTTTATTATTCATTTTGGACCTTAGCTTTTTTGGCAAGCGCATTAACTCCTAGCAGGCTTATATTCTTTTTGAATATTGTAATTTGAGCATCAGGTTCCTGGTAAATGTTGTAAGCTCAATAATATTATCAGTAATAGTCATTTTAGCAGCTGGTATAAAAGTCATATCTTTATTTAGAACATTTATCTCATCTTGTGTCAGAGTATGTTTAGATATATTCCAAATTAGGGATTGCTCTGTTTACCACATTTTCTTCAGTTATTGGACTGCTCTCTTCTGTAGACGCCTCGCATTTGAATCAGCTCTTCCCCTGTGGATATTCGCAAAAATGTGTGTCGCAATGGGATAGGGAGTTGTCAGCTGTGCATTCCCCAATATCATAGAAAAAGTTGTACCAGTATTCCTACTGATACTAGCAGCTGGACCAGCTTCTTTTTCCCGTGTTCCTGTTGATAAACTCAGTTTATTCACTTCACTTTGCTCTTCCAGTGTTCTCTCAAGGTTCCGTTGGTCAGGCTGCACTTCCTGATCTCCTGTGTTGGTCACGACATCATTGCCTATAGTGTTTAAGGTGGATCCCATTCTAGTTGCATTCTATGTTAGCAATGTTATTTGTTGGTAAAATGTTGGTAACACCATCTGATATTGGGTTGTGTGATATCTCCACCCTCGGCCATGCAAATACATGGCATTTGGTGAAGTCATTAGAGTCCCTTTGAATTTTCTTCTTTTAATAGTTCAGCAACTGCATTTCATATGCATTAATCAGTTCATTAACATGGTCCACCTTAAAATCAACAATGGAAGGTGGATAGTTCTCATACAGATCCGATTGTAACTTACAAATATTATTAGCTAGAGTTTCTTCTTCTGGCTTAAAGAAGTCAATTAGTAACCGCATATAACTATACCTGGTTTCCAAATTTATGCGTTGCCATTGTATTAGTAGATCTTTATAAGTACTGCCATATGTAAGCATATTACGTACCATCACAAAGACATGCTGTAGGTGGATTGGACACTCTAAATTGGCCCTAGGTATGAGTACGTACATGTGTATGCCTTCTGTGGAAGGTTGGGCGCTGGGATGGCACTTCAACACCGTAAAACTCCACTGCCAATCATAAGCGGACAGGTGATTTACTGTGGCTACCCCTAACCGGGAAAAGCCAAAAGAAGAAGTCCAAGTGGAATAATGCAGAAATTTAAACAAGCCTCAAAGTGAAACCTTTGCGGGCACAGACGAACAAGTTTACGAGCATCATTTTCAAGTTTCTACAAGTCTCTCTTCAAAGTACAGTCATACTCACAGTTAGGCTCTGGTGGAGTAGGTAGATCCGTAGGTACAAAATTAAGCAGTGGGCAGGTGCCTAAATGATAAGTTGTCTATTAAATCTGTACTAGCTAATAGACCCCTTAAAAGATGAATTTGGGTATATATTCTTATACATTTTTATGTGAATGTATTTATATAGGTAGTTGGTATAAATGTATGTATGTGTTTAAAGATTTCTGCAGTATATAATATGTTTTTGCACTTTACTATTTAATTGCATACACCTACATTATTTTACATTTCTTTGAAAATATTTTATTAAATGATTGTTCTTAATTGTTGCTGGTTCATGATTGGATAGAATGAATTTAAAATACAGGAAACGTAATGAGTCTTTGTCTGATGAAGCAGGTATGACTGCAAAAGCGATCACCTTTTTACTACTGGAAAAAAACTTTGTGTATGATTTTATCAGCTGTGGTCTGGCCTCCACTCTTGCTTTACTTCATAGTTTTTTAATATAGAGAAGATATAAACTGCAAGGAACCACCATGAAAAAATATAAAGAATTTAATAAGAAACGAGCGCTTTCACGCACACTCAGGTGCGCTTCATCAGGTTACAATTAAACAACGAAATCCATTCTCTTATATACGAATACAAATTTCAATTAAGCAATCCAATAAAACAATTATTAAACAATTAGAACCACAATAGTTTCAGAATTTAAAAGGGCAAGAGCTCTTACATACTCCGGTGTCAGAACTCTGACATATAAATGTATAACAAGTAAAACTTCATGGTTTATCACCAGTAAACATAAATAAAATTGCATCATAAATCATTTATATAATTTCAATATTAAAACCTTCTCTATATATTATCGACAAGCTTAGATAACAATTTTAGTCAAGCAGTATATATTGCAAGCTGATACAAAGATAATATCTAAATAAAATCTTTTATCACATACTAAAACGTATTAATCAAACATCTTAATATAAGATATCAATCTTTGATGTCAAATGCTCAAGGTCAATATTTACTAACCTGGCTAAAAAACCTTTGTCTGTACACTAAAGACAATGCCTCATATTTAACGGCAAAATAGTAAATCCATGGAGGGGCCAACAATGTCCCGTTGCTACGGGGTCATGCCCAAAGGGTTCTAATATATAAAAACAAAAACAAAACAAAATATTACCTAGTGCCTAGTATCGACGAGTCGATCATAGGTATGATGTAATGTTTACAATTATCAACCAGATCGAAAATTTAAGGATGTAGGTGATACATAGAAGCTAAGAGCTTGGAGTAAACACCCATTTTCAGTGTGCATTCATACATTATCTAATTACCTATTCATGGTCAGACATTAGACATTACAATTAATTAATTTCAAACTGTCTAAAAAAGCTGTGTTAATCTCATAGTTAGATAATAAGATAAGGATATATGTAGCGACGCATAAGCAAGAGCTCCTAAGTTCATAATTAAATCATAAGTTATGCCATACATGATTATATTAAAACAGTAATAGAAAAATGTAACAAAACAAAACCTGAATCATATACATAAGAACCAAGGAATGAGGCTAATGTATACTATAAATAGAGGTTGTTGCAAAAGAGACGGAAATTGCTTGAGTGGACCTTCTCTGTTGTCCTAGGTAGTATGGATAATCAATATCCAGGTTAATTAGAAAAAGGAAATACAACAAACCATTCTATATGGATCCTAATAGAGCAGGGCGAATGCTAACCATTGAGTTAAGTCCTGGTGCAACATGGGCCTTTAGCCTCAATATCCATCTAAGTTCAAACATCTCAATGGTACCTATATGATCCCCTTCTCTTCTATTAGGGCTCACAATTTGCAATACCAAGAAGCTAAAGCTATGCTGAGGTCTATCATGACAGTGCATGGCTAGGGCATTTGTAAGGTTGTTCTTCTTTATGTCGTATGTATGATTATATATACGATCCTTAAATCTACGTGATGTCATCCCTACATAGTATGCATCACATAGATTGCAAGTTGCCAGATAGATGACATTGTGCGTGTCACATGTAGCATAGAAAGTGGGTTTAAAGACTAAGTTGATACCTGAAATGTCAAAATTTTGAGTTTTGGCAATGTATTTACAAGATGAGCATCTACCACATGGATAAGTCCCTGTCTTAAAATTTGCTCTTATGTCAACAGGATGAGCATCTAATTTTTCTTTACAAAGTAGCCTCTTAATATTTAGGCAATTATTAAACCTGAATGTAGGTCCCTTTCCAACTAATTGTGAAAAAGATGGATCCAAAAGCAATATCTTCCAATTGCCTCTAATAATCTTAATTAAATGCTCAACATCGTTGGTATATTTAATCCCATAGGCCACACCCTTCTTGCTCCCTTTTGTATAGTGAATATGGCTTTCTCTTCTTTTACAAATTGGCATTTCAAATAAAGTATTTGTTACCTTGCTGATGAGATCAGGAGGATAGCCCCATCTATAAAGTATTCTGTTTGATGTTTTATTAATTCCATAGCATCCTGTTCATTGCTACAGAGTCTAAGTATTCTAGTCATTTGTCCTTTCACAATGTTGCAAAACACATAACGTGGATGGAGACTATCATAGTGTAAAATACTATTTTTCCAACATGATTTTTTGTATAGGGTGGTAGTTAGGCTATTATTCAGCTCCTTTATGATAGTAATGTCCAGGAAATTAACGCTGACAATGGAATGTTCATAGGTAAAACTAAAGAATGAAGTGGTAGAGTTCATATAACATATGAACTCTTGTAATGCATCTATGCCGCCATTCCAGAACAATAAGACGTCATCTACAAAGCGCCTATATAAAATGATGTTCCTAAACCTGGGATCATTAAATATAAAGTCTTTCTCCCATTGATAAACTACCAAATTGGCGTATGCATTAGCACAGGAGTGCCCATGGCCACTCCCCATGTTTGAGCATACACCTTATGGTCAAAAAGAAAGATGTTGTTGTTCAAAACCAAGTCAAGTAGGCAGCAGATGGTCATTATTTCATTACTATCCATAGAACCAAGTTTGACAAGGTAGGATCTTATGGCATCAAGGCCATAGTCATTGGGGATACTGGTGAATAACCTTTTGATGTCCAACGTAACCATTAGAGTATCTTTGTTTATATTATTCCTTAATGAATCATGTTTAAGGTCACACAAAAGGTCATAAGTGTTTTTCAAGATAGTAGGAACAGCATTCACCAGGACACCTAATTTGGATTGCACATATAGCGAGGCATTTTCTGTAACCCAATGTTCACCAGATACTATTGGGCGTAATGGAAGAGGAACTTCATTTTTATGCAACTTGGGCAATCCCTTAATTAAGGGAATCAAGGGGGAATCTATGATTAGAAAGTCATAAAGGGTTTTATCTATAGATCTAGTCATAAGCAAATCATAGATCGTATCATGTACATAATTAACAGTAGATGTTATTTTTGATCTATCTATTACCTTATAAGCCTTATCATCACTAAGCATGTTAAACATTAGTTCTTTGTAAAAACAGGCATCCAATGCAACTATCCCCCCTCCCTTGTCGGCTGGTTTAAAAACTATGTCTGTATCACTGGAAAGATGGTCAAGTGAACACTTTTGTGCATGGTTCAAATTTACAAAGGTGCCCTTATGTTTCTCCTCTTCAAAATACAAATAAAAGTCACACTCACAAGCACGCATAAAACATTCTTCAAAATGCGGCATTGGAGGTATAAAACAGCTTTTTCTCTTACATAACTGTGTATTATAACCAAAAATAGCGTTGTCAGTTAAATTATCCTTGAACAGTACCTTTAGGGACAATTTTCTTGTGAAGAGACGCAAACCTATAAGCGTATCAGGTAGCGTACTTCCCTTGGAAAGGATGAACGATAAGCCTTTGTTCAAAATAAACTGTTCATCAGTGGAAAAAGTCCTAGATGTCAAATTAAAAAATAGGCAGTTCAGTTCCTTACTTTCCTTCTTGATTCTGGTGTTTCCCCCGATATCTTTCTTTTTACTCTTCCCCGACTGGTTGAGCGCGTGCGTACTGCGCTCTTGTAAGGAAGGGGGAAGTTTAAAGACATCGGTGCAGCAAAGACGTTCCTTGAATTGCTAGCTTTGGGTCTAGCACCCAAATTATCAATACAAGTTAAACCCTGCTGATTACAGGGTATAGAAACATTAGATAGACTGGGCTCTCGATCAGTAGCATCGATTATTTGATCATCATTCAGCGGGCAAACAACCAGGGATTCAACAGGAGCATCAGGCTCGGCAGTTATTGCTTGTGAAGTCTCCGAAGTGTAAACAGATCCCGATCCCTCTTTGTGGTTTGCTCTCGGCCAAACAAAGATGCGACCCAATTGAAAGTCCTGATAGTCGCGTCTTAGTTTCTTGAGCTTTATTTGCTCAAGTTTATTGCTATAGAGAGCAAGTTGTTTATTCATGTTATTGATTTTCGAGACACAGAACTCAGTTTTATAGTTCATTGTAATAAACTTGTATTGCTCTTCCACATTAATTAAGAGGTCAGCTTCAATAGGTGAAAAATAGTCTAATAGGAGATGTATGTACTTGTTACCAAATTCGATGTTGAGCTGTTGCCACTTCCGTAGTAACTCCGGATGGCTGTCTCCATAACTCGGCATACACAAGACCCGCATGCCGCGCGGAACAACCTTAAAATGGAGACAGACTTGTAAATGTCTCTTTTGCCAAACGAGCCTGTGTAATCGATATAAGTCATTCTCCAGGTTTCTTAGTAGACCAAAAAAATCACGTAAATTTTCGTTGCTATTAGTCGCTATCACAGGTGTATCACATTTAACATCCAAGTTCAAGAGCGGATTTTCTTTCTGGTAAAATAAACAATTCCAACTATCGGTGCCACATGTACCTGTTGGATTGTAGTCAAGTTCTATGTTCGGCACATCCATCATGTAACGGTCGGCTAAGCAAAGAAACAATAAAACTATTAGCAGCAAACAAACACCGACCATTCAAAGGTTCCTTCCACCATGATCGTCAAAAAGGTTAGAGAGAAGATATAAACTGCAAGGAACCACCATGAAAAAATATAAAGAATTTAATAAGAAACGAGCGCTTTCACACACACTCAGGTGCGCTTCATCAGGTTACAATTAAACAACGAAATCCATTCTCTTATATACGAATACAAATTTCAATTAAGCAATCCAATAAAACAATTATTAAACAATTAGAACCACAATAGTTTCAGAATTTAAAATGGCAAGAGCTCTTACATACTCCGGTGTCAGAACTCTGACATATAAATGTATAACAAGTAAAACTTCATGGTTTATCACCAGTAAACATAAATAAAATTGCATCATAAATCATTTATATAATTTCAATATTAAAACCTTCTCTATATATTATCGACAAGCTTAGATAACAATTTTAGTCAAGCAGTATATATTGCAAGCTGATACAAAGATAATATCTAAATAAAATCTTTTATCACATACTAAAACGTATTAATCAAACATCTTAATATAAGATATCAATCTTTGATGTCAAATGCTCAAGGTCAATATTTACTAACCTGGCTAAAAAACCTTTGTCTGTACACTAAAGACAATGCCTCATATTTAACGGCAAAATAGTAAATCCATGGAGGGGCCAACAATGTCCCGTTGCTACGGGGTCATGCCCAAAGGGTTCTAATATATAAAAACAAAAACAAAACAAAATATTACCTAGTGCCTAGTATCGACGAGTCGATCATAGGTATGATGTAATGTTTACAATTATCAACCAGATCGAAAATTTAAGGATGTAGGTGATACATAGAAGCTAAGAGCTTGGAGTAAACACCCATTTTCAGTGTGCATTCATACATTATCTAATTACCTATTCATGGTCAGACATTAGACATTACAATTAATTAATTTCAAACTGTCTAAAAAAGCTGTGTTAATCTCATAGTTAGATAATAAGATAAGGATATATGTAGCGACGCATAAGCAAGAGCTCCTAAGTTCATAATTAAATCATAAGTTATGCCATACATGATTATATTAAAACAGTAATAGAAAAATGTAACAAAACAAAACCTGAATCATATACATAAGAACCAAGGAATGAGGCTAATGTATACTATAAATAGAGGTTGTTGCAAAAGAGACGGAAATTGCTTGAGTGGACCTTCTCTGTTGTCCTAGGTAGTATGGATAATCAATATCCAGGTTAATTAGAAAAAGGAAATACAACAAACCATTCTATATGGATCCTAATAGAGCAGGGCGAATGCTAACCATTGAGTTAAGTCCTGGTGCAACATGGGCCTTTAGCCTCAATATCCATCTAAGTTCAAACATCTCAATGGTACCTATATGATCCCCTTCTCTTCTATTAGGGCTCACAATTTGCAATACCAAGAAGCTAAAGCTATGCTGAGGTCTATCATGACAGTGCATGGCTAGGGCATTTGTAAGGTTGTTCTTCTTTATGTCGTATGTATAATTATATATACGATCCTTAAATCTACGTGATGTCATCCCTACATAGTATGCATCACATAGATTGCAAGTTGCCAGATAGATGACATTGTGCGTGTCACATGTAGCATAGAAAGTGGGTTTAAAGACTAAGTTGATACCTGAAATGTCAAAATTTTGAGTTTTGGCAATGTATTTACAAGATGAGCATCTACCACATGGATAAGTCCCTGTCTTAAAATTTGCTCTTATGTCAACAGGATGAGCATCTAATTTTTCTTTACAAAGTAGCCTCTTAATATTTAGGCAATTATTAAACCTGAATGTAGGTTCCTTTCCAACTAATTGTGAAAAAGATGGATCCAAAAGCAATATCTTCCAATTGCCTCTAATAATCTTAATTAAATGCTCAACATCGTTGGTATATTTAATCCCATAGGCCACACCCTTCTTGCTCCCTTTTGTATAGTGAATATGGCTTTCTCTTCTTTTACAAATTGGCATTTCAAATAAAGTATTTGTTACCTTGCTGATGAGATCAGGAGGATAGCCCCTATCTATAAAGTATTCTTTTTGATGTTTTATTAATTCCATAGCATCCTGTTCATTGCTACAGAGTCTAAGTATTCTAGTCATTTGTCCTTTCACAATGTTGCGAAACACATAACATGGATGGAGATTATCATAGTGTAAAATACTATTTTTCCAACATGATTTTTTGTATAGGGTGGTAGTTAGGCTATTATTCAGCTCCTTTATGATAGTAATGTCCAGGAAATTAACGCTGACAATGGAATGTTCATAGGTAAAACTAAAGAATGAAGTGGTAGAGTTCATATAACATATGAACTCTTGTAATGCATCTATGCCGCCATTCCAGAACAATAAGACGTCATCTACAAAGCGCCTATATAAAATGATGTTCCTAAACCTGGGATCATTAAATATAAAGTCTTTCTCCCATTGATAAACTACCAAATTGGCGTATGCATTAGCACAGGGAGTGCCCATGGCCACTCCCCATGTTTGAGCATACACCTTATGGTCAAAAAGAAAGATGTTGTTGTTCAAAACCAAGTCAAGTAGGCAGCAGATGGTCATTATTTCATTACTATCCATAGAACCAAGTTTGACAAGGTAGGATCTTATGGCATCAAGGCCATAGTCATTGGGGATACTGGTGAATAACCTTTTGATGTCCAACGTAACCATTAGAGTATCTTTGTTTATATTATTCCTTAATGAATCATGTTTAAGGTCACACAAAAGGTCATAAGTGTTTTTCAAGATAGTAGGAACAGCATTCACCAGGACACCTAATTTGGATTGCACATATAGCGAGGCATTTTCTGTAACCCAATGTTCACCAGATACTATTGGGCGTAATGGAAGAGGAACTTCATTTTTATGCAACTTGGGCAATCCCTTAATTAAGGGAATCAAGGGGGAATCTATGATTAGAAAGTCATAAAGGGTTTTATCTATAGATCTAGTCATAAGCAAATCATAGATCGTATCATGTACATAATTAACAGTAGATGTTATTTTTGATCTATCTATTACCTTATAAGCCTTATCATCACTAAGCATGTTAAACATTAGTTCTTTGTAAAAACAGGCATCCAATGCAACTATCCCCCCTCCCTTGTCGGCTGGTTTAAAAACTATGTCTGTATCACTGGAAAGATGGTCAAGTGAACACTTTTGTGCATGGTTCAAATTTACAAAGGTGCCCTTATGTTTCTCCTCTTCAAAATACAAATAAAAGTCACACTCACAAGCACGCATAAAACATTCAACAAAATGCGGCATTGGAGGTATAAAACAGCTTTTTCTCTTACATAACTGTGTATTATAACCAAAAATAGCGTTGTCAGTTAAATTATCCTTGAACAGTACCTTTAGGGACAATTTTCTTTTCGAACAAGTTTACGAGCATCATTTTCAAGTTTCTACAAGTCTCTCTTCAAAGTACAGTCATACTCACAGTTAGGCTCTGGTGGAGTAGGTAGATCCGTAGGTACAAAATTAAGCAGTGGGCAGGTGCCTAAATGATAAGTTGTCCATTAAATCTGTACTAGCTAATAGACCCCTTAAAAGATGAATTTGGGTATATATTCTTATACATTTTTATGTGAATGTATTTATATAGGTAGTTGGTATAAATGTATGTATGTGTTTAAAGATTTCTGCAGTATATAATATGTTTTTGCACTTTACTATTTAATTGCATACACCTACATTATTTTACATTTCTTTGAAAATATTTTATTAAATGATTGTTCTTAATTGTTGCTGGTTCATGATTGGATAGAATGAATTTAAAATACAGGAAACGTAATGAGTCTTTGTCTGATGAAGCAGGTTTGACTGCAAAAGCGATCACCTTTTTACTACTGGAAAAAAACTTTGTGTATGATTTTATCAGCTGTGGTCTGGCCTCCACTCTTGCTTTACTTCACAGTTTTTTAATATAATTTTTATATATTTTTTTTTAATTTGAACTAAATGGATTTGGAATATTAAATGCAACATTAAATATTTATTGTATTATCAGTGCTGTGGATTTTTATATTTATGTATAGATAGTTCTTTTAGTATTTATTACTAGGATGTTGAGTTTTACTGACTCAAGTAATTTTCATATTTTATTAATTGATTGATTGGTAATTGTTTTTTGATGAAATGTTCATTCATTACAAAAGGAGTCTGCTACTGATGTATTACAACTCTGATGAAGTCTTGTTTCCAGAGATGAAAGTGCTTAACTGTATGTTCTTATTTTAAAATAAATGGTCAGATTCCATTAGTATACCTTATTGAGTTTCCTTGGCTGCAGTACTGTTGGAGTGAGGTGTTGTCTTTGGTTTTTGGTCTTCATCAGTTAGAGCAGACTGTTTTGGTTTATTTCCCTGGTACACACAAACTTGGCAAATGTTTCTGTCAACAATATGAAAGTAATGCAAGTATGCAACCCAGCTGTTACTATTATTTCTACTTTAATCCTGACAGGTTAGAAAGCAGCTACTTTAGTTAGGTAATGGGGGGGTGTTTGTGAATGAAAATGCTGTTTACTGTTGGCATTGTGGTTTTGCAAGATTAATGTGTATTTGGGTAAAGTCAGCTGTCATACAAGCCTGTGACTACTGTTTCTGTGCACTAAAGTAAATTAATGCAATTATTGCTATTTTTGTTTTAATCCTGGCAGGGTCATAATGGATACTTTAGTTCAGCAATTGATATGATAGCTGTTTATGGATCATAGGATCATAGGAGATTACTAGGCTATCGACCAGAAGGTCATTTTAAGCCTAGCCATTTCATCCCAATGTCTTCTTCTTCTTCTTTTTTCGGCTTTTCCCAGTTATGGGTTGCCACAGCGGATCACCTGTCCACTCATGATGCTAGCCAATACTTAAGATTGCATTTAGTGATGACTGCCCATGTTCAGGAGAGTTGTGGACACTGTCCCCAGTAAGAATTTATGGTGCCCCAGCCACTCATCCAGGTTCCTCTTGAACAGTGTCTTAAGAGGTGCTCTGTTTCACATGAATTGGTAGACTGTTCCAAAGACGTGTCAGTCGCTGAAAGATAAACCTGACCCTCCAGCATGTCCTATTTAAGACACAGGCCATATTTAGGTCCCTGGAACAGGTAACCCTAGTTTCATTTGATTTACTGATACACTGCAAGTTTATTAGGTTTGGGTCCTGGATTGCTCTGTAGGCCAGGCATAAGTGGAGTACACATGGAGTATAGTTTAGCCGGTCTATGTAAGGCACATGCTGGAGCTTCTTGATCTTCTTTGTTAGAAACCTTTGAGATCTCTCCAGTTTCTGCAGGTGCTTTGTACAGTACATGGTGAACAGGGAGTTATATTCAATTATGGACCAGATTAGTGCCGAATGCAGAGGTTTATAATCTCTTTTGCTCTCGAGGTGATGCCTTTACTGATTAAGTGCACTACATAGAAAGACTACCTTACTACAGTAGACACATGGTGGTCGAAGTTAAGTTTGCAATCAACTTGTGATCCCAGGTCCCTTACCACTTCATGGGTACATAGGGTATTGTTGTTGATTTGATACTGTTAAGGGACATTATTTGTGCCAAAGGGAGTGATGATGCATTTGTTTGCATTCAAGTTTGAGACTGTGACTAATGCACGAGTCATTGGTCTGCATGAGAACCTCCTGGAGTATACTGACATCATTTGAGAATTCAATGAATGCACCTAATTTGCAGTCATCTGCAAACTTGGTCAGCCACAACCCCTGAGCTTTGATCTGGACATCTGAGAAGTATATACCAAACAGTAGGGTGCCCAGAACCGACCCCTGGGGCACCCCCCCTGGTAACAGGTCTACTGGTTGATTTGGAGTCACCCACGTTGATAGTGTGTGCCCGGTTTGTGAGCCAGTTGGCAACCCATCTTACAATGAAGGGTGTTACATTCAGTTTGTTATGTTTATCGGTAATGCCTGAATGTGGGATTGTGTTGAAAGCCTTTGCCAAGTCGAGGTATGCTGTGTGCACAGATTTGCCCTCATCAATGGCCCTGGTCACATTTTCAAAGAAGTCCACCAGATTTAATAAGCAGGATCTGCCCTTGATGAAGCAGAATTGGGTAGAATCCAGGGTTTGGAGGTTGCATATGTCTTTTTATGAAGTCCATAATGATACAGTCCATGGCCTTACAGATGAGGCTGGTCAGGCTTATAGGTCTGTAATTCCCTGGGTCTGTTGCTAGGCCACCTTTGTGGAGGGGAATAACTGTTGCTGTTCTCCATTCCACAGGAACAAAGCCCGTGGTTAGGTTATGATTGAAAAGGGTAATTAATGGTGATGCTAGTTCATGTTTTAGCCTTGTTAGAACACAGCCTGGGATGTCATCTCGTCCCATAGAGGCTGCGTTTTTTGTCATGGACAAGGCTTTTAGGACCTGCTCTTCAGATATGTAGGGTGGGGTGGAAGTGTGGAGGAAGGTTTGTGATAAGTTAGGAGAGATAATGGAGTGAAATTTTCACCAAACCTATCTGCTTGCAGGTTTGCTGTTTCTGTGGGGTCAGTGTGTGTGATACTTTTGATCACTAGTTCTGCACGTACATGGGTCTTACCTTTTATGTACGTAGTTGTAAAAGGCCTTATGGTTATCCTTGGATGTACTTGCTAAGTTTCTCTCAAAGGAGTCCTTAGAGGATTTGACAAGTTGTCTTATTTGCCTATTGAGGCTGAGGAGGGTGCTTTTCCATTGTTGGGGGCCTTGCCTTTGTTTCTTGCACAGCAACTTTTTGCATTTATTGTAAAGTTAGTTGATGCTGGATGTCCACCATGGCAGCTTGTTTTTACTTGGGGCTCTCTCTAACTTTGATTCTTTCTGGCACAGTCAAGTTTATAAACTTATACAAGTGATTGTGCAGGGCTTTAGTGTAAGCTTCGGGGTAGTTACCACTTCCAGCTTGCAGTGGGGCTTGGAATGCATTTATACCTTCACCTAGGAGGGTATAGTTTGCCTTGGTGAAGTTTTGTAGTCTGATTTCACCCTTTGTGACTTCTGGTATTAGTACCAGCTGAAAGATGACGGTTTTGTGGTCATATTAAACTAATGAGTGCCAACAATTGTGCCACTGCATCTGTTTGACATCTTAGTGAGGATGAAATCTAGAATGTTTGTTCCTCTTGTCGGGGTTTGAAATGTTTGGCACTGTAGCTTTGGTGTAATAACTCTGGCTTTGCAGGACTAATGTGCATTGAGTCAAACAAGATAGAATGCAAATTCTGTCTATTTGCATGCATCAATTCAATACAGTAATGAAAACATTATTACTAATGCTGGCAAGACTAAACCACCTACTTTAGGTATGTTTGTAAATTAAATGAGTGGTCCTGCTATTTACTGTTATAATTCTGCCTTTGCAAGACTGTTGTGCATGTGAGTATAGTGAGTACAAGTACTGACCTTTGGCTAATGTTTATGTGAAAGCAATGCAGTAATGTAACTAGCTTTAAACCAGGTACTTTGGGTAGTTGATTGGGATGGGAGGGCTATGTCAGTGTGAGAATGAAATGACCGATCCTGCCATTTAATATTGTAATTCTGGATTTGCAAGATTAATGTGTAAGGGGGGGTAAGCATACAGGCTGTGACTACTGCCTCTGTGCAGCAAAAATTAAACTACTGGAAGGATCAAAGCAGAAACTGTAGTGGGCAATGAAGTGAGTGGCCCTGTTTTATTCTTTTAATTCTGGCTTTGCAGGGCTTTTACCTTGACACTTTGGGAGAAGCAAGATGGAATGCAAGCTGTAACAGTGTGTGCATCAAAAATACATTAGTGAAAGCATTTTTATTATTTTTTTTAATCCTGGCAAGGCCAAGCCAGATAATTTAGGGTGGTCATAGGCATGGGGGACTGTTAATGAAATGAGTGCTGTATATAAAGCTGTAGTTAAAATGTAAACAATGGTGGCAGTTAATCATTTCTGTAATAAGTTTACTTCAGGGTTACCACCACCACAATACCAGAATGGGTGAGCAGAGTGCCACAGTGGCCTATCTAAAATCTATTAATATTAGAGACTTGACTTGAGGAAAAGTTAAGAATCAAGAGGACTGGAAAACCCACACCTGATCTGAAGATGGAGTCTCAAGGTAAAAGTAGGTCAAAAACATAAACACACAGCTTCAGAAGCTCAGTCTATGACAAGCACACCAGGATCTATGGGTGTGAGGAAACAAACAGTTTGTACTGCTTCCCATGTTTGTTGTTTAGTGGAGAGGATGCCTGAACATCAAAGGGGGTGAAAGACCTGAAGAGAATGGTAGAAAAGGCTAGAAAACATGAACAGTGTGCTAAACACTTTGACAACCAAGTGAGTCTAGCAATGTTGGGAATTGTAGATATTAGGTCTCAGTTAAGTACTGGATACCAGTTATCAGTGGAAAATAAGGTTGCCACCTGTCCCATTATCAGCAGGACACTCACAGGTTGAGCAACCTCATCCCACTGCCTGCTTTGTAAAACAGTGGGAGTTTAAAAGTCCTGCTTTTCAACAATGACAAATTGCCGTGGAAAAACTGCAAACACTTCCGTTTTTTCTCGGCAATTCGGTTACGTCACCAAAGATGACAAAACCCAGACCTGCGGGCAGAGCTGTTCCCTGTTAGGTCCAGGTTTTGTAACTCGTGCAGCAATTGGCTGCAGCTCGTGAAGGGGATGGAGATTCAGTGAGGAAGAGCCCTACAAAGATAATCTTTGTAGGGCTCTTCCTGGCTGAATCCAAGTTCCCACTGTCAAACTAAAAAAAACAAAAAAAGAGAGCTATGGAGCTCTTTGCTACATGTACTAACACACAAACACACACACACACACACACACACACACACACACACACACACACACACACACACTCGTGAAGGGGGCGGAGATTCAGTGAGGAAGAGCCCTACAAAGATAATCTTTGTAGGGCTCTTCCTGGCTGAATCCAAGTTCCCCACTGTCAAACTAAAAAAAAAATCTGTGGAGCTCTTTGCTACATGTACTAACACACACACACACACACACACACACACACACACACACACACACACACACACACACACACACTAAAAGTTATTTAAGGAACTTCACAGTCACTGCAGTGATGGTGATGCTAGCGGCATTGCAGTTAATGTCATCGTCACTTTTTTTGGAGCCAGCAAGGAAACTAATGTATGAGTCTCACCACCGTCTACAATGGAATAAGCAGCCTTTGACTGCTCTTTGGTTAGTTTTTTCCTGTTATTTTCATTCGTGTGTTACAGGAAGTTTTGTTATGACTGTTCTTTATTTATAGATGCTACTGTTCCTGACACATAGAACCCTGAATTCAAGTAACTGAATAGCAGAAAAGGTTGCCATTTGCAGTATACTAGGTCTGTGTTTTATAGAGTGTGCTCTCTTAACCCCTTCCCCCTCCCATATAGCTTCAGTATGGGAAGGAAATTTTTTTTTGCAACAAAAAAGCATCCTCCTCCCATTCAGCATATGGGAACCTGGAGCTGGATTATAAAAGTAGAATGTACAGATTCTCTCTAGATTTTCACAGAATGTGACCATACCTCTCATCTTTCCCTAATTTTCAGGGATGGCCCTGATTTTGACTCAAATTTCAGCTCTGTCTCTATTAATTCTTCCTAACACTGGTGCCTTTTAAACAAAAGGTGGTGAATTATACTTAATAAATAAGGCCAATAATTAAACCTTACAGATTTATTATACTTTGGGAAATGTGCATTAATGTTTATTAATTCACACTGTCTTATTCTGTTACTGCCTCAGGTTAACAGAACTAAAATCCTTTAGAAAATGTATGTTAACACAAACCTTGTTAATCAAGCACCTTTCTAAGTTTATGAGTAATATTTAAAATATGTCCCTATTTTTGAGGGATGGGAACATGTTTGATGATACCCTTAACTGCTGTGATGATGTCATGGTAGAGGGTGTGGCCCGTTTCATATTGGCCCACCCCCATGTCCCACTTTGGCCTGCTTAAAAGGTAGCAACCCTAGTGGAAAAACACAAGCAAATGGACAAAAACTGTCACGTTCTATCACTTATAATTGACCGTGTCAAACTTTGTACTGAAGAAGAAGTAGCTTTAAGAGGCCATGATGAATCAGAAGACTCACTGAGTGGTGGAATGTTCCTCAGACTGATAGACTTCACCTACAGGATGGATCAGAAGTTGGCTGAACACATAAAAATTTCAGCTGTTTTTAAAGGAACATTAAAAAACATTCAGAATGAACTCCTGGCCTGCATGTTGACAATATGCACATAAGAAATAAAAAAAGATGAACAACCAATAAGCAGGCTGTGTAGATAAATCAGTGGTCCAGCAGACAAACAGTGAGCATAAAAAAGGTAAGAGCACTGTATCAGCAGTGGGGACAGGACATGAGTTTAGGTTTATGGTCATTGAATTGATACCACCTAATATAAGAAGGGGGGCTGTTAGAAACAGGGTTGAGAATAAGGAATTGGAATGGATTATTAGGATGAGGGCAAATAAGGGTAAAGGCCTCAATGACAAATTATCCATCCAACCAGTTCTGGCCAATAGACCATTACATAGATAAGATTTTTTTGTATATTTTTGTGTGTGTGTGTGTGTGTATATATATATATATATATATATATATATATATATATGGGTCTACCTGACATGGTCGACAGTTCATATGGTTGACAGTTTATTTGGTTGACAGTTCATTTGATCGACAAGAATTTTAGGTGGGGGGCTTCGTCCCCCACACCCCCCTAACTATATATATATCAACTCCAGGGTTGCACAACATTGGGGAAGGGGGCAAATCTGCTTGTCGACCAAATGAACTGTCGACCAAATACGTGTCGACCATATGAACTGTCGACCATGTCAGGTAGACCCATATATATATATATATATATATATATATATATATATATATATATATATATATATATATATATATATATACCGCATACGGGGACTTTCGTTATTCTTATTTTTATTGCCATCACTCATCATTGAATGGTCACTTACCCCTGTATATGACTGCATACATACTTTTTATGTTTTAGATGGTTTTATGAAGTTTTATGTGCTGTAGCTTTAAATAATGATTACTTCTTAATTGAAGTGTTGTTCAGCTGACCTATATAAGGGTAGATTTGTGTGGTCTGAATTGTCTGATGAAGCAGTTTGACTGCGAAAGTGCTCACCGTTGTATCTTGTTTTATTAAAGCAGTATTTAACAGCCGTGGTTTGGTGCTCTTACCTTTTTTTTATGCTCAAATAAAAAAAGATATTCATATTGCAAAATTTGTAGCAGTAATTGCAGATGAAACTGCTGATGTTGCAGGGCTGTTGCAAATTGCCATTGTGTTCCATTATGTTGTCAATGGCCAGGTGCTGGAATGTTTTGGGGGATATTTTATACAACATGGACAGACTGCAGAGCATATTGCTGGTGTGATAAGTGAACAGTTGAAGGAAGTATTGGGAGACCAGCATGAAAACATGGTTGTTTAGAGTTATGATGGTGCATCTGTTATGAGCGGAGTTCAGCATGGAGTCCAGCCCATCATAAGACAGGAATTTAAATATACTTATTATGTACACTGCCATGCCCACCAACTTAATCTGGTAATGCAAAGAGCCACAATACATAATACTGATGTAAGGACATTTTTTTAACTCTTGGTGGAATTCCAGTCTTTTTCTCATGTTCAGTTTAAAGACAAGCTAGTCTGGGCAATATAGTAGCACGATACATGCCACGAATGTCTTAAACATGCTGGAATTTTAATATCCATGATGTAAATACAGCATACTAAACTTGGACATGCTGTCAGAGTGTTTGTATTATTTGTACAAGTGTCCTACATCTGCTGCAGCAGCTGTACAGGAAGCAAATGAGTTACTGCGAATACTTGAATATGATGAATTTAAGTTTTGGCTGATTGTTTTCCATCGTATAATGCCCCATGTTGACGTTCTATACAACCATCTTCAGTTTCATGCAACACATGCAGCCAGAGTTGAAAAGGATGTACATAAAATTTGAATGCAACTGACAGTGTCAGATCAGATATTGACAGCATTACAGAAGAGTACCTACAGACAGAGAACATCCTAACAAGATATAGACAAGGACCATCAAGATCCCAACCATTGCATGACATGCTGTTGATTGCTGCAAACGAAGTATATGATATCATAAAGTTCCAGGCAAAATCGTGATTTGAACAAGTTTGGCAACTTCAGGCTTCTCAGCTGCTACTGCCTTAAAACTTTTCAACATACATAAAAGAATTTCCAGAAAATCTCTTCACAGCAACAATAGAAAGCAATCATTCCTGTTGAGGAGACAACGTAGTACGGAACTTGGAGTGGTGTATCGCCATGAAGACGCAGCAAGTGGCAGTGGATTCCAGATGTTAAAATTCTTGATGAACAACTCATTAACCAGTGTGTTTTCAGGGATTTACAATGTGTTGTTGATTATAGTCACCACATCACTGTCAACTGCTGAGAAAGAGAAATGTTTCTCACTAATGAAAATAATTAAAACATTTCTTTGTAGTACAATGGGGCAGGAAAGAATGCATGCATAAGCTATGATTTCCATAGGAAAGGAGTTAAAGTGGAGTATAAGAAACTTCAACCAAAGAGTTATTGATTTCTTTGCATAAAATAAAGAGAGATGAATGGCCTATATCTACAAGTAAGAAACCTGAGAAATACCCAGAGGAACACAGCAGAGGCACTTATTTGGTACTATACTACAAGCACTTATTTGGTACCAGGCTCACGGGAATACTTGTATTTGCTTGGGAAACTTGAAATGATCCCTTTTGTATGGCCAGGAAAAGGGAAAAAATAAAATCCACTATGACCTGATATGTTCCAGACCAGACCACAGCTTCTCTTCAGGTGCAGAAACAGAGTTTGCAGCATACTGCATAAGTACGTTTTCAAACCAACCTCTGTATACATGTATCAATGTGCTCTGCCTTCCAGCTGTGGTAACTATAACAGAAAATTGAGTGGACTGTGACATCATCTTATTGTCTCTCAGAATCACTGGCACATTAGGCATTGGAATGGCCCTGAAATGTGAATAATAAATTAAGATGGTACGGTGAGCTCTCCAAGTCTCCTTACTTTTCATATGGCATTGTGCAAAATGCAGATTACGTCATACAGTACTGTGTATGTTTACTACATCGTGCGTAGTCATAATAGTTTCATGTAGTCAAGACCAACTGCTTTTTCACTGATTAGAGGTGTTACAACAGAACTTAAATACCTCATTAACTCTGAAATGTGCTTTAGTCTAGTACTGGTTGATAGACTATTCAGCGTGTGCAATAGTGACTGAGCACTTATTTTATGTAAATTGGTAAGCATGGTCAGGGTTGATCCCACTGTTACACCCCTTTCAAGTTTTCCTCACCCATTTAGCTGTCTCATGCATCCCCCCTTTGATTTGAAGTCACCAGCCCCCACTGTAACCATCATCAATCCAACATTTCTTAAATTGCTTAATTACAGCCTTCCTTTAAACCTCACTCCTCCTTGTGAACATTATTCTGCATGTATTGTTCTGACAGTTTCCATTTATTTCTATGTAATTTTCTCCTTCCCTTTTTAAAGATCTCTCTTGCAGTCATTTTATCTATTTCACAATATTCAGTACTTCAAGTACTGCTGGTTTAGGCTTTATTTTATTTTATTTTAGCGTAGAGCACTGATCCCATTGGACCTATTTCAGTCTCGGCCCATGGAAAAAACAAAAGATATATAACATTATAAATACAGTGAACGACAAAATGCAATATATACATATATTATGTACAAAGTGAACATAGTTGATTTGAGAGCATAATGGCAGTAGATGAATGACATTATACACAGAGCAAATGAAAAAACACAATATATACATGCATATAGAGTGACATCAAAGCTGACAAGCTGAAAGAATCACAATCAAAACTAGAATGTCAAAGCAAGGTATGTAGACAGGAAATGAATAGATTAAGTTATATAACCAGAGAGATGACAGTTGCATTTTCGCAGAGTTTTGAAATGTGTTTTTGTTTGTTCATAGGTATATACTAGGCTAACAGCCACCAGTGTCTTTATAAACATAGCAGTGTAATCCAACCCAATTGTTTCCCCATATATCATGGGTGTATATTAAGAAGGGATATGTTAGTTAGAAAGTTTCTAGAGGTTATGTTAGTTTAGGCATTACCATCTGCCTCTACCTATCAAAGATATGGGGGCCAGATCTGGGATGAATTTCAGTTTCCCATCCATTGGTCAAGGTTACACATAAATAGAGTTAAGGATGGACTCTGCTTCACATGCATGGAGAGCCTGTTCCAGACCATAGAGATACTCTGAGACACATATCTGTCTCACCAACATGTCTTACTTATAAAACAAGCAAAATTTAAATCCTTAGATTTAGTGCTTCTGATGCTGTTTTGTGGATATGCAAAATGTCCATCAGAGTTGGATGTGAGGATGCCTTTTATACCAAGCATAGATCACCTCTCTGTAACCTGTAGCAAACAAAGCATAGAGATAGGGCTTTAAGGTGATCCATATAGGACAATGTATTTATACCCTGTTTTGTCCTGTTAAGGAACCTTTGTGGGCATTCCAACTGTTGCATATGTCTGGTCAGGTACATGCCAAAGTGGGGCATTGTACTTCATCACAGGTCTGATAAGGCCGAATAAGGCAGCACTATGACTTCATTGGACCTTGATGCCATGCGCTTACTTATAATTTGGGAAACACAAAATGATTTTCTTATTACCTTGGCCACATGTTAATCAAAGGCCAGATTACTGTCTACATATGTTTCCCCGTCCCTGACTACCAGTTCAACTCTTAGGGGTGAATTATCGATGGAGTAATTACTCTGTGTGACAGTTTTGCAAAAGGTAGTATAATGTATTTATTGACATTGAGTTTTAGCCCATGACTTTGGCACCAGCCATTTGTCTGTGTTAGACCCTCTGTAAGATGTTTGTGTCATGGGGAAATCTATGCTAACTCCCAATTTGCAGTCATCTGTGAACTTGGTCAGCCAAAGGATTTGACATTAGCTCTTACCTCCAAGAAGTAGATGCCAAATTGGAGCAGTTCTAGCACAGAGCCCTGAGGTATCCCACTGGTGACCAGTCTCTTAGTGGAGGTGGTATCACCAGTTCTGACTTCCTGGGTCCTCTCTTTGAGCACACTGGCAATCCAGGGATTAGGCCTAGTTCCTTCAGTTTGTCGACTATACCTGAGTGGGGTATTGTATCAAATGCCTTAGTCAGGTCCATATAGGTGGTATGCACTCTTTTCCCCTCATCAATTGCCTTGTGAGCTCCTCAAAGAACTCTACCAGGTTTAATAGGCATGACCTTCCTTTGACAAAGCCAAACTGGGTTGGGTCCAGTGTGTAATGGTTACCTATGCCTTTGTAGATCATTTCCATGATAATTTGTTTCATAGTTTGCATATTAAACTACTTAGACTAACAGGTCTGAAGTTTAAGGGGTTAGTTGACGGTCCACCCTTTTGTAGTGAGATAACAATTGCAGACCTCCATTCTCGTGGTAAAAAGCCTGTCTTTAGGCTATAGTTAAAAAGTGACTCAGGTGGTCCTGATAGGTCATGTTAGCTATTTAGGAGGCATCCTTATGTATTTTTGGTGCCCACTGAGGATGTGTATTTGGCCTTAATGAGCTCCACCAGGACCTGCTCCCTGTTAATAGTTGGGGGGGTTATGCTAGTAGGTATTTTATGGGGGAGGCAGAGAGAGAGAGTGGGGGGTTGGTGAACTTTGAGCTAAATGTGTCTGCCAGCAAATTCGCTATGTCGCTCTGCTCAGGGATGGTGGCACCAGTGACCACAGGTTTGGCATACTGGTGTGTGCTGCCTTTGAGGTTCCAGACATATCTGTAGAAAGCCTTGCTGTTGTAGTTAGTCTGTGAGGTTATCTTGACCTCATTATTGGCCTTGTTAGATTTAGTCCTCTAAGTTTCCTGTTTAGTTTAATTAGAAAGCTCCTATCATTATGGGAGTTGCTCTTCCTAACTATAGCCATGACTTTTTACCTTTTGTTATATACTCTATTAAGGTTAGGATTCCACCAGTGAGGTTTATTTTTAGGGTTTGTTTTAGGCTTAATTCTAATAGGTACAGCAGCCTCTATACAGCCATTTACATGGTTATACAGGGACTATGTGAACAATTCCACGCGGATTGCTGTGAACTCAGGGTTGAGATGGGCACTGAATTTTCTCAGACTATGGCTTAATAGGATGTAGTTTGCTTTGGAATAATTCCTAACTGTTACAGGGTTTGCTCGGGTTACCTAATTGATATTTATTTTGAAGGAGACAGCTTTGTAGTTCAAACTCATAAGTGAGGATGTGACATGGGGGGTGCAGCACTCTCCCATACTGATGAGTAGCAGGTACGGTATGTTTGAACCTCTGGTGGGTGTGCATCATATCTGATCAGGGTATTCATGTTACTAAAGTCCAGGAATCATTGTGGCTGAGAGTATGAGGCAGTGTATGTTTCCCAGTTTATAGAGGGGCAGTTAAAGTATCCCATGAATAGGGTATTTGGTTTAAAAGTGAGTGTCTCCAGTAGGTCTAGGTATGAGCTGTGGTATTCTAGAGGCATAGAAGGTGACCTATAGCTTGCTAGGATATGGTATGGGACTTTGTCTATGGTAATTTGCACGTGGATAAATATTAGGGCATCTTCCTGTTTAACCAATATAGAGTTATATGTTTTGCTAATATAGATTTTGATTCCTATACCTTTTGTTTGTGTGCAGCTGGTGGTCTAAATGTCTTGAAGGCACTGAAGTATTGCACTGTTGGAATACTTTCTGCAGATTTAAACCAAGTCTCAGTAACACCACAGATGTCTGTATTCTTGTCTAAGCTCCTAGCATTGAGCAGTAACACATTTAAGTTTTTTTTTTTTTTTTTTTTTTAGTTTTATTTGCTATGTTGCTAGGTTTGTCAATTTGGCATTGCCTAACAGACTGTAAGAGGGTGGATAAAGTTTTAGCTGATATTCAGAAGTGTAAGGGAGACAGGTACAGACCCTATTTTGCAAAGCAATGTGGTTTGTTAACAGTGTCCTCCCATGCTGAGAAATATTGACTCTACCTTGGAAAGTCACTACAAATTAAGCCAAATATTGAAGTCAATCATCTTTTGTTCATACTGTAGCATCCTCTTTGGTGAAGATAGAATGTTGCTCAATGCAAGGGACATACCTGCTTGAGACACATATTCAGAGAGATCAACAATGTCTCTCTTCATATAATCCAGATAAGCATGTCTCAAGTCATTAATGCCCACGTGGACTATGATAGAATCATATTGGTACCTGTGGTATAGTGACTTGAGTGCCTGCATAACTTGCAGATCCTGGCTCCAGATAAGTAACTAATGAGTCTCTTCTCCTTGTTTAAACTGGTGAGTGAGGAATCTATGTGTCATACAATGGAGTTCCCTATGACAAGAGTCCTGGGAAATGTTTTGGCTTGTCTTATGGACTTTGCTCTTAGGGCTCCACAAGGTGAAGGCATATGCGTGTTGTTTGATATTGCTTTTGAGTACTTTAGAGATTGCTGAAAATAGGCATTATCATTTATAGGCTTATGAGGTCTTTGAGGTTTGGGAAGATTGCTTTTTAGTGCCTCATAATAGGTTGTTCAATGTGTGTAGTAGATACTATGTGTGGTGGATGTAGTGTGTGTGTTTTTGACAACCTTGTCTGTATGTGGGATTTTTGCTTACAGTAAAACTGTATGTGTATCTCTCACATACTGTGTTTTTTTTTTCATTAAAGATTGAATGGTTGTTTGTGAGCATGAGACAGTTGCTATATTGTCTCAAGATGCCCATATGTACCAACCTGATTATTGAGGCATTTGGAAATTGTATATCCATATTGTCTATACCTGTAATTGGGTGGGCTACTGTAGGTTATGGGCTGGGTTGTACAAAGATTTCCTTGGCTGGTCTCTGGAGTTTGGCACTAGACTAGGTTATATTGTGCTGAGATTTGATAGTGGTGCTGTTTAATGTGCAAGTTAGCTGCTCTAAGCTTGTCTTCACACAATGACTTTGTTTTAGCCACACTAAGTTACAGGTTTCATTTCTAAGAGAAGTTTTATAGACAAAAATTTACTTTCTGGGCATTTGTATCTGTAAAGGGCACTGCTAACTTCTTGATATAATAATGTCAAGAAAGATTTCTTGCAAGTGTAATGCTAAAAAAACAACTTAAACAAACTACCTTGACAATGCAATGTCAAGTATTAGTGACATGTAGAATGATTTAAAGGCAAAATCAACAAATAAAGCAAAAATAAAGAAGCAGTGCCCTAAACAGTTAACTGACTTGCAGAACAATAAAATAAATCTCTTGTGTGCCAGGGATGGTACAGGATTAACTCAGAACTCTGTCAGTGTGTGGCGAGAGCACCAAGTAAAAGAGAACCCTGGGAAAATGAGCAGGAGACAATTTTTAGTAAGGAAGGTTTACTCAAGTGCAATACTAGTTTGCTGGGAGGCAGTTAGTCTTATGGATATATGGAAAACAATGGTTGGGAAAGTACTTAAATAGCTTACACAACAGACAACAGCAGTAAAAGAGGAAAGTCAGTTTACCGTAAGGGGCAGAAGCCAGAGACACAGCGTTTTAAAACCACAACAAGCGAAGGGCAGAAGGGATGGAAAATTTCAAACTGGAGTTCTAGTTCTGTGGTTATAATTTCAGAAACTTTTAGCTTAATGTCTCAGTGAGGAATGAGCTGACTCAAAGAGCAGGGGAAAAGCAGTCTCAAGGTAAACAAAAAGGCAATGTAATACAGCTTTAAGCAGGTATATACAGCTATAAAAAGTACTGAAGTACAAATCATAGAGCAGAACTCACAGTACTGCCACTACTGCAATCTTACCACAGACTAAGGCACCAGACTACTGGAATGCAACTTTAAGCAGATATGCACAGCTATAAAAAGTAATGAAGCACAAATCCTGGAACAAAATTCCCAGTATTGCCATTACTGCATTCCTACCATGGACTAAGGCACAAGACCATGCAGAAATTTGCCAGTAACTGTATGCAATAAATGATTAAATGAGGCTCATATCTGGCAATCAATCGCAGTATTGCCACAACTGTGAATGAGGCTACAAGACTGAGTTAGGCCTGAGACTGGGTCCAAAATACAAAGATCTACCTTTTACATGCAATTCTAACTTTTGGAAATAGAAATGCAATATAATGTATAAACAATGTTAAAATCTTACAGCAATATTCCGTCTTCGTACAATTCCAAATGTGCTACAAGACTATGGTCCTAGAACAAATTAAAAATATAGAAACAGATAACATTTTTGCTAAACCATGGATAAAAGGCAGAAAAGTAGAAAAAGTATCATCACACAGGTTACTATAAGTGCAACTTGAAATATTTAAGCAGAATTTAAATAAAAGCTTTTTTTTTCATTTTGATAAAAAGCTTGCATCTCATACCTCTCAGAGTCTTGAACAAAAGGCCCTGGGTGGCTGTAGATCTGTGCTAAATAGAGCAGATTTGCTAGAGAGGGATTTAATCAAATAAAGCCAGTACTAGAGCTTTAGTCTTATGGTTAGAATTTCAGAAACTTTCAGCTTAATGTCTCAATGGAGTGTGAAGCAGACTCAAACAACATGGGAAAAACAGCTTCAATGTAAACAGAAAGGCACTGGAATGCAATGCCAAGCGAGTATAAACAGATATAAAAGCGCAGAAGCATAAGTCCTAGAGCCAATTCATAATACTAGCACCACTGAAATCCTATCACAACCTAAGGCACCAGACTATGCAAAACTTACCTGTAATGCTGTAATAAATGACTAAATGAGGTTCAAATTTGGCAGTAGATCACAGTCCTGTGACACCTGTGAAAGAAGCTGCAAGACTGATTGAGGCCTCAGACTGAGTTCAAAATGCAAAGGCCTACCTTTTACATGTATTCTACCTTTGGAAAAAGAAGTGCAGTATAATGCATAAACAATGCTAAAATCTTGCAAGTAATACACAATCTTCACATAACTGCAAATGACGCTACAAGACTATGGTCCCATAACAAACTAAAAAAGTGCAAACGGATTACTTTTTTTGGTTAAACAATGGACAAAAAGCAGAGAACTACAAAAAAGTATAACTGCACAGGTCACTATAAATGCAACTTGAAATATGTAAGCAGAGTTTAAATAAAAGCATTTTTGTCCATTTTGATCTTATACCTCTCAGGGTTTGTGAGCAGAAAATGGGGTAAGAGGAATGATCTTCATGAAAAGAAGGCAGAGATTCCCACAGTTTGGGACCAAAGACTGAGAGAACATGATCTGTGCAGTGAAACCTAGTTAGGGAGTTTGGACTGGAGGAGAGGATATGAGGGGTTAGGACGTTGAACATTGTATTTTGGTACATCTCTGCATAGTCTGGAAACTAATGGAGGGAAGGAGTCATTCTTGATAAGTTTAAATAGCTGGTAAACAAATAGAAAGTCAGCACATTGCTTCACAGGTAGCCAGTTAACTTTTTCAATGGTTTTACAGTGGTGTTCATTTCTTGGGGAGACAGTGATGACTCTACAAATGGCATTTGAAATGGATTGAATGGTTGATATATATCTTTTAGAAGCTACAGCAATTAGTGAGAGACACTATTCTAGCTGAGTCAGTAAGATACCTTTACCCAAAACAGGATAGAGTTGATTTTTTGTGTATGTAGTCCAGGAGGAGTTAAAATTTTAAGAAGGTGTACAACCAGCCCCCTATGTATTTGAATGAAGTGATATTTTCAATATTGTTATTAAGATCATCAAGGATTTTTAGAGGCCTGAAGACAGAAGTGAGCTTTTGCCTTGTGCCAAAATGTATTGTTTTTGCTTTAGAGAAGTTTAGTAGTAATTATAAGAATTGTATTATATTTTATTTTATTTATAAATTATTGTTTATAAGAACTTCGACTTCCAATTTTTAGTAATTGCTTGTTTGGCAGCCAACAGAATTAAACGTAACAAGGCTTTAGTATGTCTAAGCAATTCAGACCCTCTATCCCAGGTCAAAGAATCATTTCCTTAGTTACTACTTTTGTAGGGAATTTTTAAAATGTGCCATTTCATTACATTCTCAAAAATGTTCCCAGTTACCTCTTTCTTCCTCATTGCACCTCTAACATTTGCTATCTACCTGAGGAAAAATTCTTTAAAATCTGCTTGAGCTATTTGTTGCATACTTGGGTACCATAGCTATGTCTTCTCATTGTTCCCTTGTAAATTTGTTTTTCCCGTCTCTCTTCCCAATCATTTCTAACATCCACTGATTGATTTTTATAGTTATGCAATATTTTATATGTCCTGCAAATTCTTCCTTTTTTAACAGCAGCTTATTTTCTAGATTCAACTAAAAACTCTAGCAGAGCTGGTCTTTTACTTAGGATTCCCCTATCCTTTTCTCTTTTTTCTTATACTCTGATATCAATCACTGGTAAGGGCAACCTGAGATCTTTTTGGTAAGGAAACATTGAGTTCTTTCAAATTAATTTAGGTATCTGGGGAGGGAGTACATGCAGAAGGGGGCATTATATTTGATGATGGGCCTAATAAGGGAGGAATAAAATTGGACGATAATTTCTTTGGACTTTGAGGAAATACCAAGGAAGATAAGTTATGCAAAACAGAAGGATGATTTAACAATCATATAGATGTGATCAGTCAAAGGAGAGCTTGTTATCAGCATGGGCACACATGTATATGACAACTCTGTTAGATTTAAGCAGAAGATGGGGTGGGGAATGGAAAATTTAAGTTTAGTGTGGTTTAAGGAAGATACTATGTATTTTAGTACCTTACTGTTTCCTAATTTCAGGTCTACCTTTTTTATGTTTCAATTCCAAAATATTTGCTTTTGGAATGGAGGTTAAAGTACTTCACTACTGCTGTATTATAGATTTATTTTTGTTTTATTGTTGTTTCTGTTTCTTACTAATGTTAATAAAAATGCCATAATCTTCATCAGCTAGTCAGTTCTGGTCTCCAACTGAAGTAACACCAGAAGGGATGACAGTTTAATGTCTTATGAACTGTAGCAGTCCAGCAGCACAGCACCCCACTCTACAGTTTCACACAACACTGTCAGTACTGCAACATGAATCCAAATGGCTAGTGTGAGGCTAGAACCTACACTCTTCTGATCTTCTAGCACAGAACGCTACTACACAACTTGCTGAAAAACTAACACTAGCAAAACAGTCTGAAACACAAAAGTCTAGTCTATAAATGTTTGCTAAACGGGCTCTTGAAAGATATGGCGAATAATGCAGCCTTCATCTTGCCTCCATAACCAGCTATTTACTAGGCTATAATGAATGGACATGTCTGACTCTGAACACATCTATTCTTATAATTCCATCAAAGTCTTGCAAGTGAGAGCTGAGAGCTCTCTCTACAAGCTAGCTGTCTACTCTAAATAACCACTCAAGTGGTGATGATGAAAGCATGGAATAGAGTGCATTTAGCTGGGATTAGGGATGGCAAAGTGTTACACTATTTTTTTTTGAGGGGGTAGTCTGTCAAGAGTTAAGTTTTAGGTGTTTCTATGATTAAGACATTTTGAGTATAAAACTTTGCAGACAGAGTCACTATCTAGCAGAGAACCTGGCTAATCCTATTATAAATGACCCAGGAATCTCAAGTATTTGTTTTAAACTAGAAGAACATGCTGAAAGAGTAAAAGGTGATAGTAAGAATGCATACTAGCTTGGCTTACCTGTGATACAGCCTAAAGTATTTGCTTGACGTATTGTTGCTCTCCTTGTCATTAATGGCTGCAATTCTTCCAGAACATAAATACGTTTCTTGCATTTCATTTTATTTTGCTTTTCCAGAAGTGAGCCTGCATGTTATACAGAAGAGAGCATCCGCATAGTGGTTATTTAATTGAACAGGGTGCATCAGAAAATAAAGACATTTGAAATCTCTGAAAATCATGTTGAAGGTGCTGATAGTAATAATCCTGCCTACTAGTTGCCAATTTATTTTTGTCAAGAAAATACCCTATTTAGTTCAGAGTTAAGAATGTCAAATAGTGTGCACTTTGAATGGAAGAACATGAAAAGAGAAGCCATTGTCTGCCAAGAGAAGCATTTAAACTGTATTTGCAGTGATGGAGCCAAGATATTTTTTCTTTAAAAGATCTTATTCATCTGCTAATTATAAAAAGGATGTTTGCATATAGTCACAGAAAGGCAAACAGTTTAAGGTTTGCTGGGGGAAGGAAAAACAGTTTAATTATTTATTGTAAGTCTCAACACCTCAGGAATTATTCTGAAGTTTTATTTTACATAAAGAGGCAGTACTGGAGTATGGGAAATAACTGTAAATGGTAGAAGAAGGCATACAATGAACTATTGTTTAAAAAGATGGCATAATTTCCTGAACTGTATGAAGCAGAGAGTAGTGTACCATTTGTTATTATTCCCTTAAAATTGCCCTTTGTGCTGCAGAATACCCAATCTTTTACAGAGGCTAAATTAATGCTCTCTTGTTTGCCCCTTCCATTAAATTACTGTCATTGAATGAATGATTGACAACTAATCCTGTTTTTGGAATTCTGTCACCTGTCACTCCATTTCAGAAAAGATTTATTACCTCTAAATTGCTGAAAGAGCACATTTATATTTAGCTTGTCTAAGACATCTGAATTGGCTTCTGGATAATACATTGGGATTTTGGTTCCTAGAATTGTATTTCTCTTCCTGAATGTTTCACTTGTACTATACTGATATACAGTATGAATATTTTAAAATAAATTAACATGTTTAATAAGGAATTCAGACTTCAATAGAAGCACCAGGAACAAAATCGGTGATTATGGTTTAGTAGTCAAGAATCTTCTTCTAAATGCAAACTTGTAGACAGTTGAGTTAAAATTACATGATAGAGGCTAAGAGTCAAATGTACTTCAGTCCAGAATGTGTACTAGCTCAAGTTAGTAACCTACCACCCTTTCTTATGCTAAGAGCTGCCTGTACAATTGTAATCTTTCTGCACAGGTGAGTAATTTTTTCTGTTATGTAAATCAAGAAGAGTTGCCATAATGTTATGTTCAGTTCACTTTATTCATTTGCAGTGTAAATCATTCATAAGTAATCAGACAACAGTTTATCTTTCAAGATTTATATTGATAGCATCAACCTAAAGAAGTCTAGGTAGCTTTCTTCCTTAGCAAAACCAGCATGCATGTTTGCTCTTCCTCAGGAGAAAAGTTTCACTGCCATCTAACAGTCTTTTGGACAAGTCAGAGGGCACTTTTCATGATGAACACCTAGGTGAAGTGGAAACAGGAAAATCTGATGTATGTCTCTCTGGCTTTTGTTAGTAAAGGCAAAGGCAATTTTTACACCCTCTGAACATTAATATACATGTTTTCTCAACTGTCAGACCTCACGGTTATATCTCAGTCATATTGGAACCTATTTGTTGGTCAGTGAATATTTGTTTTTCCAGCTTCACAGACTGGTTCAGTCTCTAGTCATGTTGTTCAGATTTGATAGCCATGGCTTCTCACAGATAAACCACGTCAATAGCAACAGAGTGTCATAGAAGAAGCAACTCTTCCATGTAGGACCATAACTGTAGTTTGTCACATAAACTCAGCACTTTATGAATCACTTTCTTCATCTCCTGGTGCAAAATGTGTACACTTTGCCTGTTTATCAAAATTATATTATGGATGCCAATGTTTTCTCTGGATTTTTCACTTTCAAATTCAGTGGACACATGTCAAATGTGGACCTCAGTCTTCTTGACTTAATCATTTCTGCTTGAGATATACCATTATGTGGAGGAACTTACATAAGTAAACAAGAACTGTAAACGTCTTGTTTCCACATTCATATGCACACTCAAGCAGGCCATAATACTAAGTGTCCACCCAGAAAATCAGTACAGCATGGGAGTAAACCTCCCTTACTACAAATTGTCTCCTGCTCATTTTTTAAGAGCTTCCATTTGCTTGGCACCCTTGCCAGACTCTGAGGTGGTCCTGACTTAATCCTGCTCTGTCCTTGGCAGAGAAAAGATTTATTTTATTGTTTTGCACTTCATTTGTTTAGAGTGCTATTGCTTTATTTTTGCTTTGTTTGTTGATTTTGCCATTAAACCATTCTAAAGGTTGCTAATACTTGAAATTGCCTTGTCAAGGTAGTTTGCTTAAGTCGTTTTGTTGTAGCATTACATCCACAACTGATCTTTTTTGATGTTATTACCTCAAGCGGTCAGCAGTGTCCTGTACAGACACAAATGCCTAGAAAGCAAATTTTATGTATAAAACTCCCCTAAAACTGTAACTTAGTGCAGTTTAAAAAAAGTCATTGTGCAGAGACAAGTTTAGAGAAGCCAGTTTGCACAATAAACAGCACTACTATCAAATCTCATCACAATCTAACCTAGTCTAGTGCCAAACCTCAGAGACCACCCAAGGAGACCTCTGTATAACCCTGTCCCAAGTACAGATCCAGCAGCATGGATATGCAATTTCCAAATGTCCCCGTAGCCAGTTTAGTAGATATGGGCATCCTGAGACAGTGCAGCCATTGTCTCATGTTCGCAGACAACCATTTAGTCCTCAAAGAAAAAAATACAGTATGTGGGAAATGCACATAAACAATTTCACTGGAGGCAAAAATCTATCTTGCATACAAACAAGGTTGTCAACAAAGCACACTACATCCACTACACATAGTGTCCACCACACACGTAGACTAACCTATGTTGAGGCACTAAAAACTAATCTTCCCAAATGTCAAAGACCTCTTAAGCCTATAAATGGCCATACCTATCCTCAACAATCTCTAGAGCACTTACCAAAAGCAACATCAAACACCACACATATGCCTACACATGGTGGAGCCCCAAGAGCAAAGCCCTAAGACAAGCAAACACATTACCCTGGACTCTTGTCATCGGGGACTCCATTGTATGACACAGATGCCCCACTCACCAGAATGAACATGGAAAAGATAACAGTCGGTTGTTTTTCCAGCCAGGATCACTCATCCACCAAGTTATGCATGCACTGAAGTCACTACACCACAGGTACCAGTATGATTCTATCATAGTCCATGTGGGCATTAATGGCCTGAGATGTACTTCCCTGGACTTATATAAAGAGAGACATTGTTGATCTCTCTGAATATGTGTCTCAGGTAGGTATGCACCTTGCATTGAGCAGCACTCAACCTTCACGAAGGATGATGCCAGAATATGAAAAAACATGATTGACTTCAGTGATTAGCTTAGTTTACACTGACTTTCCAGGGGGATTCAATATTTGCCAGCATGGCAAGACATGGTTGACAAATCACATTTTATTCCCCTATCTTCTGAATACTGGCCAAAACTTTATCCACCTCCTTATAGCCTTTTTGGTAAAAGCCAAATTGACAAACTTACCAACAAAGCAAATAAAACCCAAAGAAACCTAAAGGTGCTGCTCAGTGGTAGGAGCCTAAGCAAGAAACTCCACACCCTACAAGCACTCATCAATGTGGAGAATATAGACATTTGTGCCATTACTGAAACATGGTTTAAATCCACAACAAATACTCTGACAGTACAAGGTTTCAGTGCCCTCCACTCATTTAGACCATCAGCTACACAGACAGGAACAAAAAGTGGACGACTCTCAGTCTATATTAGTGGCAAGCATAGCTATATGCTGGTTAAACAGGACAATGCCTTGGAATTTATCCACGTGCAAATCACCATAGAAAAAGGCACATACCAAATTCTAGCAAGCTATAGGTCACCCTCTATGTCTCTAGAATCCTATAGCTTGTACCTCGACCTACTGGAGACAGTCACCATTAATCCAAATACCCTTTCACGGGAGACTTTAACTACCACTCTATAGACTGGGAAACATGCACACTGCCTCATATCTGCAGGCACAATGATTCCAGGACTTTATTAGCACAAATACTACTGACCAGATAGTGTGCACACCCACCAGAGGTTCAAACATACTGGACCTGCTATTCACAAATTTGGGAGAATGCTGCAACCCCCACCACATGTCCCCAGTGTCACATCCTCATTGGTGAGGTCAGACCACAAAACTATTTCCTTTGAAATAAAAATCAGCTCTGTAATCCCAGTAAACCCAGTAACAGTTAAGAATTATTCCAAAGCAAACTGCATCCTATTAAGTACTAGTTTGTCAAAATTTAGTGCCCCTCCCAACCCCAAGTTCACAGCAAAATATGTGGAATTGTTCACAGAGACTCTGTGCAACCATGCAAATGGCTGTATAGAGAGTGATGTACCTACAAGACATAAACCCAAAACAAACTACACTGGTGGAATCCTAACTTTAATAGGATATATAAGAAAAGAAAAAAGGCATAACTACAATCACGAGGAACATCTCCCATAATGATATGAGCTCCCTAATTGAACTAAATAGGAAACTAAGAGAACTAATTAAGTCCAACAAGGCCAATTATGAAGCTAAAGACAGCCACAAGGCCTTCTACAGCTATGTCCAAACCTCAAAGGTAGCACACATCAGTGTGCCGAATGTGTGGTCACTGGTGCCACCTTCACTGAGGAAAGCAACATAGTGAATTTGATGGCAGACAAATTCAGGTCAAACTTCACCCATCCCCCACTGCCCCTGCCTCTCCACATGAAATACCTACTAATATACCCCCTAAATATTAACAAGGAGCAGGTGCTGGCGGCACTAGATAAGGCCAAAAATACAGCTTAATTGGGCTCCTACAGTATCCTGGGATACCTCCAAAATAGTTTGAAACATGACATAACAGGACCACTTGAGTCACTTTTCAACTATAGCCTCAAAACAGGCTTTGTACCATGAAAATGGAGGACTGCAACAGTTATCCCACTTCATAAAGGTGGACCATCAACTGACCCTGGAAATTACAGACATATTAGTATGATTAGTTTAATAAAGTAAACTCTTGGTTAACCGGCACCATGGGGATTGGTAGATGCCAGATAACTGTAGTTTCTGGTTGCTTGAGAGTTACTATTAAAAATAGGCCTGACTAATACTGTACCCTATACTGTTTGTTTGGTTTGACTTGTTCTTAGGTTGGGGAGAGGGGGAATTTATTCCCTTCTTCCTTTTTAAAACTCTAAAAACGTAAGATATGTTTCTCCGGGGGGGGGGGGCAGAAAGTGCAAAACATGAAAATGTACTGTATTTCTTCGATTTCTTTTCTGGTTGCTTGAGTTCCAGTTAACTGAGAGTTTACTGTATGCAAAGCCATGGAATGAATTATCATGGAAATGATCAAAAAAGACATAGGCAACTCTCAGACATTGGGCCAAGCCAATTTGGCTTTGTCAATGGAAAGTCATGTCTACTGAACCTGGTGGACTTCTTTGAGAAGGTCACTAAGACAATGAATGAGGAGAAAATGGTGAATACCGCCTACCTGACCTGGGTATAAACCTCTACATAACTCGCTGCATTGCCAGATGACTCACAGATAGGACCCAGGAAGTCAGGACTGATGAGACCACCTCCACTAAGAGCCCGGTCACCAGCAGGATATCTCAGGGTTCCATGCTGCGACTGCTCCTATTTGGCATCTACTTCTCAGAGGTAGAGGCTGATGTCAGGGGCCTTTGGCTGACCAAGTTCACAGATGACTGCAAATTGGGAGTTATCATAGCTTCCCCCATGACACAAACATCTTACAAGAGGGTCTAGCCAGATAAATGACTGGTGCCAAAGTCATAGATTAAAACTCAATGCCAAGAAATGCATTATAATGCCTTTTGGGAAAACTGCCACCCAGGGTAATTACTCTGCCAATAAGATACCCGTAAGAGCTAACCCAGTAGTCCGGTATCTGTAAACATATGTAGACAGTAATCTGGCCTTTGACCAACATGTGGCCAAAGTAGTAAGAAAATCATTCTATGTTGTCCAACTTATAAGTAAGGTTATGGCACCCAGGTCCAAGGAAGTCATAGTGGCACTTTATTTGACCTTATTAGATCAATTATTGAGTAGAATGCCCCATTCAGCATGTAACCTGACCAGACATACATATGCAACAACTGGAATGCCCACAAAAAGTTCCTTACCAGGAGAATCCAAAGTATAAACACATTGTCCTATGTGGACTGCCTTAAAGCCCCGACTCCATATTTGGTCTCCCACATGTTATTAAGAGGCAATCTATGCCAGGCATACAAGGCATCCTCAGATCCAGCTTTGATGGACCTTTTGCACATCCACAGAAGGAAGAGCATCAGAACTACTTTTGCTTGTAACATAAATAAGACATGTTGGCAAGACAGACATGTCTCAGAGGATCCCCATGCTCTAGATCAGGCTCCCCATCCATGTAAAGCAGATTCCATCCTTCACCCTGTTTACGTGTAACCTTGACCGGGTCTATATTAAAAGAATGAACGTTTACTTACCCGAATACCTAAATACCGACATGTCTTCATTGAACCGTGAAAACATTGATCATCCAGAAGCATGAAATCGGAAATGTCGAATCGTTATGGTTGGCCCTTCTGCTGTATAGCTCCGTAAGGTAAGTGTGCGATAGTTACGGACCTTAGGGTTAGGGTGCGGGTCAAGGTAAGTGCATAGATGGTAATGTATGTAAGATTTAGTGTAGGGTTAGAAGTAGGATTTTGTTAAGTGTATGTGTGTGGATTATTTAGTTTGTTTGGGTATAGCTTTTTAAGGTAAGTGTGTGATAGTTACGGACCTTAGGGTTAGGGTGCGGGTTAAGTTAAGTGCATACATGGTGGTATATGCAAGATTTAGTGTAGGGTTAGAAGTAGGGTTTTTGTTAGTGTATGTAGTTTGTTTGTGTAGGTAGTATGTAGCAGACAGTGGGATGGGACAACTATGATGGTTCGACTTTTTGAATTTCGCGGTTTAGGGCATTTGGTGTATTTGTGGTTCGCGGAATATGCATCGGTGTTTAGGTATTCGGGTAAGTAAATGTTCGTGCTTATAATATAGACCCACCTTGACCAATGGATTTGAAACCTGAAAGTCTCCCCATGTCTGCCCCCATGTCTCTGATAGACAGAGGTAGACAGTAATGCCCAAACTAACACCCCCCCCCCACATAACCTGTAGAAACTTCCTAGCTAGCATTTCCTTCTGAGTAAATGTCCATAATACATAGGGACACAATTAGGTTGGATTGAACAGCTAGGCTTATAAAGGACCTGGTGGTTGTTAGCCTAGTACATACCTATGAACTTATGAACATGAATGATGCAGGAGCTACATGAAAAATTCAATTTTTTTCATAAAGTCAGCAGATTCATTACTAGTGAAACTATATCCATTATTGGATTATCCCATTTCTACCAAAATGCCACATATACTAAAAGGTTTACTATCAAAATGTCGAGGTGACTTACCTCGACCATTCACATCCCCGACCTGGAACAACGAAAAAGAATTACAACAATTACTTAGAATGTTGATTCCTTCGAAGGAAAGAATCGACATTTGAACACTCACCATCCTGAAAAAAACATCCACTATGAGGCAGAAAATGTCCTACCATTTTGCAGGAGAGCAAGCCCCCTTGCACCCCCACACCCCCTGCTACTTATACATTCTAACTCCAAGATTGCACTACAGTGAGGAAAAGAGTAATTTTCCCAATCCCCACTGTAGTGCAATGCACTTCAAAACACTGATGCTCCAAATTGTGAACACTGATGCTCCAAATTGTGAACTCAATCTCCGTATCAACATTTCACAGATCGACAGGAATTGTGTTCACAGTTTTGCCTCTCTGTTGCTCCGTGTTCATCCTTCTAACTGTTGAGGTAAGCCATCTGAACATTTTGATTGTAAGCCATGCTAAAAACATTTCTTCAGTTTTTCTCATTTTTTTCTATTTTTCTGTTGCATGCAAAACACTGAAATTCATGGCACACACATCCATCTAGACTGAATAAGCATGAATCAAAGCCAGAGACATTTTCCAAGTAAAAGATATTAGTCAGCATGCAGCCTATACCAAGACTTGTTAGAAGGATGTAAAGGTCTATTTCATGGTGACTTGCTATTTGAGTGAAATGCATCATACACCTTTATTTCCTTTTCTACAGGCTGATCAATACCAGGCCACCATATACATGATATAGCTAAATCTTGCATTTTGAATATTACAGGGTGAGTTTGAAGCAATATTTTCAGCATTTTTCTCAGTTTTTTTTTTCTATTAATCTTTGGATGTCTGATGAAGTTTACACTGGTTAAACAAAAGCGCTTACGGATTTTACCTTTGTTGTTTTTATTTATATTTAAATACAGTTTTCTATATTGTGCCTCATGTTTGGTGCTTGCTGGGACTCCACCTGCCAGTTTTTCTACATTCTTTCTCATTTTCTTCAAAGGGCAAATATATTAAGTACTGTCAAGGCTTTGTATCCAATGACATGCAGAAATGTAACACATTGTACTTTTTTCAGATGTCTTGGCTGTTAGTGAAGTATAAAATGATTTTCTGGATCCATATTGCCCTCTTTCAGATAAATTACCTTTCAGGAAAAGAAACCCTGGTGGTTCCATAGACCACATTTCCACAAAGAAACCTAACACACTGAGAGCTCCTCTTGACTTTATTTTATAAAAAAGAAATGAACAAATCACAAAATATTCATGATATCGCTAAATCAATGATTACAAAAAGTCTTGAAAATGAATACACTTTTTCACTTATAACACATTGTAATATTCATTTTCTCATCAGAATACTCATAAATTGCACAGATAGTGTTGATGTGGCTAAAGGACTCTGAAGTCTTTACTGTCACTGCCAGAATTGGAATAAGAGAACATTCACAACATTTTCCTTTAGCTATAGCATCTTTCTCTTGCATCAGTAAAATCAGATACTATGATAGCTGTAGTTTACAGTGGTTGTGGATGAAAATCTTGAAACATGATTCACTGTACACCATTTTAAGAAAGCATGTTAACTAAAATAGCATTCAACAAATAATACAAATAATAAAAATAAACAATTTTATGTTAGTGACCACTCATATACATCCTCATGCAGGGGAAGATCCACTGAATGCCATCTGTTTATGGTCAGCTCCAGCATCACAATTTCAGTTAATGTGCATTGTTAAAGTGACATTAGTTGAATCAGTCTTTAAAATTCTGTCTGACAATATGTTAACCCAATTCTTCCCTGCAAAGTCTTTTCATTAGTAATTAAATAAAGACTGTTCCACTTGTGGACCTTTATGAATATAAGATAAGGGTCCTCAGCTGTTTCTCATACATGTTCTAGATTTTTCTTTTTAGTGCAGCTAAGCATTATTCTTTGTTCTTTCTAAGAAGGATCAATGCAGTGCCCCAGTCAGATAACCTAACCACTTTCTATTCAAGGTTCCTACTATACAGGTTTGGGAATACAGTTTGATAATAACTTGCTCAGGGTCATGCATGCCAAGTTATATCAAGGAACATCTTTATATTGACTCACCTTGCTAACCCTCCCTCTTTGCTGTGTGGAAGTAATAGGGTCCCATCGGTTCATGATTAGATAAAAAGTAAGTTCACCAAAAAATAAAATAATCAAATCTATTTAGTCAAAAATCTAAAAATTAAAAACAAATTCTGTCAAATGAAAATTCAAAAACATACTTAAAATACAGTGATTATTATCCTTAAATATTTTCCATGGAAGGAAGCAATCCACCTTCCACATTTTACAAGACAAAACACGTTACATCCCCACAATTGTAACCATAAAGCCTTAACCCTCAACCCAAGCCTTAGTTCTATCCATAAAGCCACTGACTTGTACAGCAATAATGACATGTGACAGACTGGAGTTTTGTGCACTATAACATTTGTATAAACTGAGTCAAAGCATAGTGTCTCAACCAAACTGCTACTGTGATCTCTTACCTTCCTCTAGCTCATTCTGGATATCTGTTTGTCCCAGAGAAATGACACAATGGTATTCTGAACATTAATATCTGACTCAGAAACTGGGATGGTAAGGCGTTATCAACATATATGAAACATCTTAAGTAAAACCATTATTTTAGCCACAGGTGCTTTGCCACTAAATGGAAGACGTATATGTCTCCATCTAACAAATAATTCCTGAATTACCACAACAGAAGGTATTGATCTGCATTTCTAATAAATTCATACTTTGTAACTCCTAACTTCTATTTAATGTTCCAGAACTCAACATACAGACGTGTGCTTTTTAAGCAAAGACATAATTACAAGTCTACCGTAGCCGATGTAAAGCAGCAAACATATCTAAAACCTTCTTCAGCTGTGGGAGAGCGGTCAATGAGTAATAAAGGGTAAGCAGACAATTTTCAACAGACAGACTCATTTTGTAACAGTGAAAGTCACTTGCAATTTCAATGACAAAGTTGTTATAGTGGATGATCTGAGTCAGATGTTCAGATGCTACCAGAAACAGTATGGGGAATGGTCAGACTTTGCGAGCCTTACTCAAAAGGGAGTAGAGGGTCTTTTACTACTCACTATAACTGAGGACACAGGTTGACAGTACAAGAACCGTACTAGATCTATGACATTCTAAATGAATCTGAACACTCTTAAGGAATACCATAGCAAAGCAGTTTAATCTACTGAAGCCTTTCTCAGTGTCATGAACAATAACAGACAGCTCCTTTGATAGTATTAAGGAATACTCTAATACTGTATCCCCTCTGATAGGTTAAATGATCCCTTTATGCTCTGAGTGGGTTAAAAAGGTTAAGAAAGTACTCTAGGTGAGCAGCAAGAATTTAAGCCAGGACTTTTCATTCAGCATTAACTATGAAAATCAGCCTGCAGCAGCCAATAAGAAGTTGTTAGTTTCCAGGTTTACACAAAAGAATGACATTAGACTATCTACAGGATTCTGGTACTGACGCTTCTGTGTAAGTCACATCCAAGAGTCTGCAAGCAAAATGTGCTATATTATGGTCAACATATAGACTATCTCATTTTCATTTGTGAAGTAGAATTTAATGAATTTGAGAATTTTTGGATAGTGTAGTGAAGAATCAATATGCCAGCTTACATCATGTTATAGACCCTAATGTGTACAGAATTATACATTCTAAGGACACTGCAATACTGAGGGTTATGATTACGTTTCTGATTGTAACCACGATATTATGTGTTTAAGACATGAGTGCCAAGAAATTCACCGCGAGTGCAAAGTTCGAGAGGTGACTCTTGGCATCCATGCTGAGAATACATAATAACGGGGTGTGACTGGTGAAATTTGATCAATGCTCTTTCTAGTGCATGGAGTTGTATCTACTCAGTGTATTACTAGTTACAGAAAAAAAAAGCAGAAGTGCTTTACCGGCTTTGAAAGTCAGTAAAGCACTTAGCGAGTGGTGTCACATAGACAGAAAGTAAACATGATTACCAGGAAAGTCAGGGACAGTTTTTAAATACTGTCCTTATTTAAATAAGTTCCTTATAGACTGACATCTGTAAACTTTCACCAATATATGAGAAAAATATTCAGGAAATGTTGAGAGTAAAAAAACATCTTTTTCCTGATACCAGACGTAACAGCACTTAAGGGGTGTATAACAAATGTCACACAGCTCTGAAAGTGCTGTTATGGTTGGGTCTAGCGCTACAGAACCGAGTATCAAGTTTATCTTTTTTCTGACTTTGGAGAGTAATGACAGTGCTCCATGCACTACAAATTATTTTATCACTGCAGATAACTTGCCTCCCCCATTATATTCTTAGATTATCTTCCTTATGGGGAGTTTTATGCACGAAAAGAAACATAATTAGGCATTTAGATAAAATCAGGACTACAAGGATTTAGCAAACTTATTGAGTGGGGTATTCAATTCATATTTTAACTGAATACAGAAACAAAGCTTTCAGAAAATACAATAGAGGTGTTCCTAGAATTCATGGCAATATGAAGAGATAGTAAGAGTCTAAGCAGGAGGACATTGTCCATGCATTTATTACATACTCAAGCTTTTTTATGAAATTTAGAGATTTAATGTTATAAAACTGGCACATATTTATTAATGACCCAGTTGAATAAATAGTTTTACCTAGCAAAGTAGTTAAGAAAAGTTTAATAGATATGACAGTTATTAAGAATTTCTTACCTTATAAAGAAAAATGAAAACGGGCAGGTTTTAATATGGGTCTTGTAATATTGTAACATTATAGGTACCAGTAATCTGTGGCATGGGAATGCTGCAATACATAATTTGTATGAACAATATGATTGTAGTTCTAATAATATAGTGCATTTATTGTACTTCCTGTCAGCCATTATGAATTATTAGAAAAACTCCTGCAGGAACCTTAGTTCTGTTGCAATGCATGTCATTTTGACACATGATGATCACATGGCTTTGAAGTATGTAGTCTTAAAACAGGTTTTGCGTTATTATGGTGGGAATGTGGGACACAAATTGTTATCTATTGAAGCACAGCTTATTTTGATATATAATACCGTTCCATTTTCAAGTCTGAGTATAAAATATGGATAGGTATTTAATCTAATTTAATTGCAAAGTGTTGTTTTTAACAAGATTATCATAAAATGTATAAAGCATTAAAAATGCATGAGGAGAGTCACTTGTTTGGCAGTGTGCCCATGTGCAATGCGTAATCCTTTTTTTTTCTTTTTCTTTTTTATGGTGTCTGTCTAGAGCTTAAAAAATAAGGTAAGGCTTGTTAAGTAGGCAGTCTCTCATTCTCACCATTGCCATGCATTATTCCACTTGGGATATCTCATTTTTCAGACCAAACTAAGTATACTTAGGTTTGCCATGCTTTCTGCATACTGTAGTACCTGCTATTCAGAGTGAAAGTACATTCAGTATAACCCAAAAAAGAAAACAAGAGAACAATATGGAAGCTTCTCTCATGTTTGGCACTTAGAAGTTTGACCACTAATGCATGCTTAGGTGTCAGTATATACCAGCTCTGAGTTTGCATTATCTGAGAGAATTTCCATTTATTCAAGGTTCACTTATCTCATAGTAACTGATATGGAGACACAGACCTCCAGCACAAAGACATTAACACTCTCATATCAAGTGTTAATTGTCACTCTTTTATTTATAATACATGCATTAATGATTGTACTTACGAGTATAAAACAGGTATGAGATGAACTTCTGTTATGTAGCTATGAAATAACCAACCCATGCTAGCTATGCATACATCACCAATACAACAAGAGTAATGGTTTATATGTAACAGACAGTAATAGAATGTACTTGTTGTATATAATTCATTTGTCACAACATCACATAAACATTAATTTATTGATTTATTACACCTGCATAACTCCTTCACAACAGAGTCCAGGGAAGAAAGGTTCCATCAATAGACCACATCAATATTAAAAAAATACAATATAACAAATATGCAATGGCATCAATAGATAACAGGGGTACATTAATATGCTTCCCCTCTCGCAGAATATATGGCTCACTAAAATATTTTGGGCCTTCACTAGGAGTCCATCTTGATGTGCTATGTACCATCTCCCTATGTCAGAGGAGGAAAGCAAGCCATCAGCGTCTCAGTGATCTTCCTGGCAGATTCCCAGCTGACGGATCAGACCTCTGCTGTCATCGCATTATTAAGACATTCTGTTTTGTATCAGTGCCGTAGCCTTATTTTGTAACATTTTACTGAAAACCCGTGTGGTACTTTCATAAGTCAAACCACAGCATCTTCTGCAGCAAACAGCATTCAGATTTTTTCTTGTGCCTGTGATATAGTATGTATAACAATGTGTTTTCTGCAGCTTAATGTATATCTAAGATAAAACAATTTTTTACAGAATGTTCCATTGTTGACTATTTGAACATGTGTCTCCACAATTAGTGACCTAGGTTGAGAAATGAACTCAAGATATAACATAAACAGCATGGAAAGGAAGGGGAAGCGTAAAAATCAAGTCATAAATTGTCGTTGCTGGGAAATGACATGGATAGAGTCCATCCATGACAGTGACCCTTAGGGAAGCCTGATGGCCATGGAAGCATGTGGTGATATTTGGGAATATGGCTTTATCCTCATTTGTTCTGGGTGTATGTCAATGTGTATATCCAAGAATCAGTGAACTAGCATGCTTGGAGTGATAAGTGGTTGCATCAAAGTAACAAACTGCTGTGTGAGGGTGCTACTTTAATACCCCTTATGTAACTAAATCTCCCATGACATCAGGGGTGAAACAATTAAAAAAAACCTCAAATCTTCAATCAGAGAGAAAGTGATGCACTGATTGTTGTATATCTTCTCTCTTATCTATAAAGGATCACAATGAAGAGCACCGTTGAGAATAATAAGCAGTGTTCATAAACAATGTGTATGATGCATACCAATGCCACGGAACACAAACAGCGAAAGAAGTGCAATTCATAAACACTGCATACAATACATAACAATGCCATGCAACACAAGCAGCGAAAGAAGTGCGATTCATTAACACTGTGTACAATGCATAACAATGCCATGCAACACAAACAGCGAAACGAGTGCGTCTCATTGATACAAACAATGTGCTAATAGTACGCAAATGAGCCTAATATAGTACTCATGAGAAGGCACGTGATCAACAAAATATGAAAAGTATGCACCGACATGTGATACCACTCAAGGCCATGAATTTAACTCCAATCAGCTCTGGACAGCAGAACTACAAAACACTAAATGCTACAGTTTATATCTAGAGTCTAACTCCAAAACCCTCATTACTAATCTAAAACATTACCTATAATCAAAGTGGCTGGCACTGCTGGTGTGCTATGCCTATATAAACCCTCACAGCAACTTTATTCCACCTCTCAACAACAACAAAAAAAGGCTTAAATAATTTCACAGAAGTCCAACACTTTAATCCCTAGACATAACTTTTTTTTCATAAACACCTCTTAGACCAACTCTACAATTTTCTTCTTCCTCATCTAACATATTCTGATACTTTTGTCTTTTCATTCTCTTTTTAACAACCCTCAACACACCACCCTTCTTCCCTCTTTCACTAAAAAAGTGTATATGAGAGTATCTAGAATGGTTTATTTATTTTTCTTATAAGTTGCATGCATTAATGTATTTGTATGTTTCTATGTCTATCTTAATTGCATTTTTTTCTTGTATTCTTACTTTAATGGAGATTTCCTTCCATGGCTTCTACTGAAAAAAATGGCTATTAGCCAAGTTGGATTGTTCCAGTTACCAAATGTAAATAAATAAATAAATAAACAATTATAATCACATATATGCAAACTGCACATGCAGCTGGAGCAGTAGAAACACCCAGACACCCAATTATGCAATGTCACCGCACCAAGATGTGCTTGAGAGTATGCATTCTCTACACTCGTCTTAGAAGGCAAGAAAGATTGGACTGGTTTTGTAAGAATGGCCAAGTATTGGCTAAACTATGCCAATTGTGTCAGCTTATGGCGGTAGCAGGTGGCAGAGGTAGGCCAATACCACAGCAAACCAGAGTTAAGACTGCTACAACCATCCTGGAAAAAGGCATCTAGCAGTTTGTCAATTGCTTACCGAAGCACACACACCACTACATACAGATTTCCGAGACAAACTTAAGAGTTACCCCAATAATCCAAAATTTCCTCAAAGTACATCACCTTCCAAACATACCTGATGCACATAATAGCCCACATGCAGTGAAACAGAGACCAACTTACTTATAATTCAACTGCTTACTTCAACAGGCATGGCATGATAGTATGTAAACACACACAGGGGGGTAACTGTACATCTCAACTGTCCAGATTTTTGCAGACTGTCCAGATTTTTACCTCATATTTGTGGTCCATTCCTCATAAAATTGTGGTTCTATGGCAAATAATTAAGGATTACAGACACTAAATAATGACAGATATTTGTGTTTCAAACTTCATATCCTTCAGAAAATGCATGTTAATACAAAACCTGCTATTCAAGTAACGCTCTAAGTTTATAACAGCAACGTTTAAAATCTGTCCCTATGTTTGGGTCTTTCACCCCCCCTCCCAATTATTTTTGGCTTTGTCCAGATTTTTTGTGCTAAGAGGTTGAGAGGTACAGGGGTAACCACTATGCAATTGTGTGGCATTCTGGTCCTTGTATCATGGATGTGATAGTGGATGAATCCCCCCCATGGACATCTCTTAGCCAATGCTAAATATCCACTGGAGCATGTCTACTAAACCCATTAGGTCTCCACAATCACCTGCACAAGAGGCCTACAACTGTGTCCAGCATCATGGACAAAATATCACTGAATACATCTTTGTAAAGCTGAAAATGCATTATCATTGCCAGAATGATTCTAGTGGCACACATCAGTACATGTCTGGGAATCTGGCAACCTATGTAGTCTATGCCAGTGAGGATGAGGAGTACAGGGAGTCAGTACTACCTCCAGCTCTTGTACCAGAGGCTTAGTTTATATGATACCTATAGGCACAGAAGATCCTGGATGCCATAATCATCTAGATCTTCAGAGGAAGGCATGTTGATTTATCTAAAATTAAATGGATATTAGTGACAGTAAAGAGCTGCTATCATGAGAAACTGTAATACTGCTTAGAAATGTATGGTAGGGATTAGAGCAAAGTGTTATATCCCAAGCTAAAAGAACATGATAGAGGCAGCCATGTCACCCTAAAAAAGACACATTTCAGGACCTGACTTCCCACTATAACCCAGGTCCAACATTGCCAACGGGTAGGAGCCTGTGGCTGTGCTACAGTTGCTATCAAATTTCCACATTCCCTTAGGCTTCCAATTGTACTGGTGAGGCAACCACACCATTCCTATTTCTGCAAGTTGACACAGGGTGTTATTGAACCCCATACCCAACTGGCTAGGTGAGGGTGATGCCACATGTATCTGGTGAAGATGTTGCCGTACATGACACAGATGCTGGAGATATATCAAATATCTAATATCTGGGATAACAGTGTTGCAGTCTACTTCAGAATGACACATGCAAGAGTAAGCTGTTGCACAATCTCTAACTGCAAACCCACCAATACACAGATTGACTGGCTTAGTATCTGACACTCACAACACATTCTTATCATACAACTTGTACGTCTGCATGACTGCTGCAGGATGAAGGTGTAATACTGTGTGAGAATGGCATGGATGCAACCACTCAGGCTCACACTGTGCTCCAGTAACAGGCATTTCCAGTAAGTGCTCCACACCCAGGAGTACCCAAGTTGTGCATGGTTGTACATATATATATATATATATATATATATATATATATATATATATATATATATATATATATATATATATATCATCTGTACATGCCAAGCTAGGGTGTCAGCTGTGGTTACCAGAACTCCTTGTTGCAGTCCTGTGGCACTAGGTTTGCCATGGGGGAACCACACCAGATGCAGATGCAGGTCTAGTTTGTACCAATGCACTTGTGACATCTGTTGTTCAGCAGCATGGGACACAAAAGCACCATTACTATGTGGTTCTGAATTATCTCAACCTATGTCTAAGTGGTCCCCCACAGATATACCACTGTCACGCTAAGAGGAAAATACTGGAGGTTTATGATGGCTGCACTGTGGTTTCCTCTTAGATGCCCTTCTTCTGCCGAGTCCTTGTACTCAACACCAGATTCATTTTCTCCACAAGCACTGTTCACTAGATCTGGGGGTACCACCTGCAGCGGGAGCATGAGACACATCCTGAAGATGTGCTAGCATGGTGTCATCTGTTGCAGAGGTGCATGGCTGCTGTCTGCACCTCTGCTGGTGCCCTGTCTCTGTATGTCATGGCAAGTGACAGAAGAGACATAGGCATACCTCCCAACCTCCTCACATTAAAAATCATAGCATTGACCTTTACAATTAATAGCAGCGGGTCATAAATAGGAGCACTTTCTTATGTTTTTATATACCAGACCTTATAGAGTTAGTGATAGTTAATCTTTTTATAGGCTTAGTTTATATATTTAATAAAAGTATGTACCTATAAAATGACTTACTTTATGAGACACATCATAAATATAGGAAGAGGAATGCTAAATCTGGGGGCCAAAATCATAATGCAGTTGAGAGGTATAGGTAGAGGAGGTAGCCACAGTACCTGCAACAATTGTGAGTGTTAGACAGAATTCTGGTCCACCCAAAAATGACAAACTGCTTACAAATACATGAATGCACCTCACAGCTGTGTGTGACAGTCACATGAGGTAGATGAAACAAGCCTGTGGGTATGCTAGGATACAGATGTATTGTCAGCATTGTCTCCTGAAAAAAAAAACACAGTTGTATTAACAGGTCCTGCACTCCCACAATAAACCTGTTCTAAAACTGAAGGATAATTAGGCAAATTTCTGTGTACAGGAAATTATTACTAATTAGTGGGAACATTGTTGAAGATAGGTAAAGATTCTTGGCTTCTCTCCGTTTTTAACATTTGTTTGCACTGAGCTGATACATTGTCGACAACTCACCCCTGTACAATTAAGGCATCATATATCAAGCACCAATAGTGAGTGCTGGAGATGTCCTGCTGTAGTGGCTGAGTACATCCATTTCATTTGGTCCTGCTCATCTCTACAACCAGTGTGGTTATTCTAATTATTAATTATTATTATTATTATTATTATTAATTATTAATACTAATTATTCTGATAAAATGGTTATTCCATCAATCTTCCAGATTTACATGATGTAAAATTTTGTTGGTAGGAATCAGACACAAATCAGACTTTTGTCTAATACAATATACTTTTGGTTGTGTATTGTTGTCTTGACAATGGTGGCCTTAGTTTTTAAGCATTGGAAACGTATACCTAAAAATAATGTTCATAGGCTGTTATAAACTGGGATCTATTTCATATGATCGAAAGACCATCTGATTGAATCTGAGACGATCAAATTTAAGGACATCGAACCTGCTTTTCCTCTGGAAGTCAGCATCACAAAACACAGTGTTTTTGCAAGAGGGCAAGATCTCCTGAACTCCCCCATGTAGGGGGCTATGGCCCCTACACCCTCTGCCTATTGTATATACTGACGCCATGATCGCTCCACATTGAGACAAGGCCAAACACCCAACCCTAAAAAAATATCAGTTTCCAGAGGAAAAGCTGGTTCGATGTTCCAAGAGTTGATCTTCTCAGATTCGATCATATTGTGTTTCAGTCATATGACATAGACCCATAAACTGAAAAAATGGACACATTTATATTTAGACATGATGTGGTGGAACGAGTCTTGGTCATTATAGCTGGACAGAGATAATGTACAAGTGGAAGTGTCAAATCTGTATGATGTATTTTATTCTTTACTTGTTTATGTCTGCATCTTTTGTATGTGACATGATGCTTACTCAGCTGGATTTGTTTCTCTGCTGGTTAATGAAGAGCTTATTTTCAATACACGAAAAGCAGCATTTATAGAAAGCAGACCTACCATCAGTACAAGGGATCTCAATGTCCTTCCCACCAAGAACACCAGTCAGTGAAACTTCAAGCACCAACGATAGTAGAATCTTTTCATCAACAATGCAAATTATAAGCTGTAGTGGATCATCACCCTTGTCAAATGTGATCTTTATGTCTACAACCTACCTCTTTACCTCTCATTCATATCATTTGCCTCTCGTCTACAACTATTTCCTCTGTAAACTGCAGAGTTTTACAATCTGCATGCCAGAATAAGCAAACCAGTAATAAAAGATGTGATAATTACTTTCAGATCATCTTCACAGGTCAATAGTACGTATTACTATATTTCAATCATGTTCCAAAGTTTGCAAAACACTGCTTACATGTAAACACAACAATGCACCATGATATAAAGGAACCTTAAGTATTGTCTGTGATGCAGACATGCTCAATGAGCTTTAAAGTGGAAAAATGATTATGAAGCTCGCCACCTGTGTATCCAACACTGTCTATATGCATATGGCACTATATCGTATACAGGCATGGTAGACTAATGTGACATCTGGCGCATAAAAGACATCCACATACACCTATATTTTAACATGTATATATCACCATGCAAGGCTGTATTGTGAAGTACACCATCCAAATGTTGACTGACAGGTGTGTTAGCCAATGGATATACATGTTGACACATTCCCATATTAGGAGAGAGTCTTGTGCCATTTTGTATCATGCATGGCTGAAGCTGGGGCATAGTGTGAACAAGTCATGAGAGTGAAGAAGGCATGCTTTTTTATAGAACATGTTCTGCCCTACTTTTAAATGTTGTTTTGGCCAGTGCCCCTGCAGGACATGTGGGCTACTAAAGGCAGAAACCTGTCCAGAGATGCAGAGATCCATCCTGGTCAGGCAAGAAATGTCACTATAGGTAGAGTGAACTGAGGTAAAGAGATCTAGAAACACTGCAACAACTCACTGAGTATGAGTGCAGGCACCCCAGGAAACACAGAGCAATGCATATGCAGTTTTCATGTTCAGGTGTTCAGTGATTCTACAGAAGTCACCACCCGTAGGTTGCCAATGTAAGGTGACACTCCAGTGGCAAAGGAAACATGCCAGACTCCTCCAGCAGACCACAACTGAAATTAATGGACTAAAAACAGCACAGCTGAGTAACCAACTGTAGCAAACTTCATTTCAGTTGTGATCTGCTGGAGGAGTCTGGTGTGCTTCCTTTAACACTCAGGATTCTACAGAGGTCATTCAATATTTAGTTCATGCCTTGCATATGGAATTTGTTGCATGGATGTAACCCATCACTGCACAAATGAAGAGGCCCACAGGGAACAGGACTAGTCACTTGCATGTTGACATACCAAGTATTAGAATTATATGTTTGTATTATAATGTTATAGCAGTGTTATACCTTCCATCATCATCTGTGGGGGCATATTGCATACCTCTCAACTGTACAGATTTCTGCAGAATGTCCAAATTTTTTTGATCTGCACCTCATAAAATCTATAGTTTTCTGACAAATCAAAGAGGATTGAAGTCACTAAATAATAACAGACATTTGAGTTTCCTTCAGGAAAATGCATGCTAACACAAATCCTGTTATTCTAGCAACTTTCTACATCTATAAAATTAATATTTAAAATCTGTCCCTATTTTGGGACCTTTGTCCCCCATTATTTTAGGCTTTGTCCAGATTTGTTGTGTTAAAAGAGTAAGAGTATGTCTAACAGCTGGTGCAGAGGGTTATGGCTGTGAATTGTAGTTCCTGTGGAACAGGGTTTGATTCCCTCAGCCTTCATTTGCCTACTATGTGGCCTTCAGGGAATCACTTAACCCTCACATTGCTCTTGGGTCTAACTATGTGTCCAGTGGCATACCTGGTTAAAAAATGGACATTACTATTGCTACTATTATTATTTTATTGTACTGCAGCTGTTTAACATGCACTGTTGGATGCCACCCTAGGCAATACAGTATTTATGATTTTACGGCACATCTGCAAAGATAGGCACTATTGTAGGTATGCTGCTAGTCTGGGCCATTTCAAATTATATGTATGTTAACAGAATGGTAGAGACATGCATATACTTTGAAATGGCCCAGACCAGCAACATACCAAAGTATATGTATGTTAACAGAGTAATAGAGACATCACAGTATGTAGCATCCATTTTCTGTACTATGCCAGGCTTTGACAGGTTTTACATCATACATAGCTGCTGTACATTATGTATTACTTTTATATGTCTTGCAGCTCACCCTCTGCCACTGTGACAACTACATTAGGCGACGTTGACAGATACTATTTGTTTTGGTGTGCACCAGGTCACCTGGTATAATCTGCAATAGCTGAGCCATAGGGAAGACCTCCTGTTGGGCATGTGTACTAATCTGGGGAATATTAAGCAACTCAGTGGTGCCATGTCATGATATCTGGCATCTTTTAGATATCATAAAGGCTTACAGTAGAAGGATGGTGGTCATACCGCTCAACCTCTTAGAGCAAGAAATCTGGACAAGCCATAAATCATAGGGGGACAATGGCCCAAAAATGGGACATTTTCAAATATTGCTCTTACAAACTTATAAAGTTTCAAGACCAAACAACCAGGTGGCAGAGGGACTCGAAGAATAAGCTTTATTGAAAATGGTTTAGAGCCTTCATTCATTTTAAAAACATAGGAATCATCAGAACCATAAAAAGCATGCAAATGTAGCAAGAACATTTAAAAACCTTAGCTTGTACACATCCGCACTTAAAAAGCCTACGAATTACAATGTAGCTAAAGTCCGCCAAAAAATTTAAAGGTACAGTGCAGTATTTTCTGTGAAAGTGTCAGAATCTATCTTACAAACATGAAAACAAACTTGAAATAAACTTAAGTATTAAAATAAAACAAAACTACAGTTTTGATGCTCTAAACTTCACTTCACTAGTAATAGATATGGCCTCATTGGTGCCAGGTGAATTTGATGTATCCAACCGTAATTGCCATAGCATTTCTTTATGCAACGTTCAGTTTTGACAATCACCACCATAAACAGAAGGAATTATTTTCGAATGAGCAATGTATGCATAACCTTAAGAAAGAGATATCTAAGTCAGTTGGCTCTATTTCGGGTGACTTGAATTTTTCCCAGTACAAACCTACTTTTAATAATATTTTCCACCAAGTGGACTTCAAGATGCTTTCTATTAAATGGACAAAAGAGAAAAAATTGCTGCATGGTGATAAAGAGTATCATAACAAGACTGCTTACACTAGATTGTTCAGAGACACCCGCACCTCCTTTCCATCCAGAGTTAATTCTGACCCCATGGAGAGCCTTGATAAGGAGTTCAACACTGCATCCGACATCCCTTTAGGACAACCACTACAGAGAAGGTTGTAGAGGTTGGTGAACAAATACAGAACAAGATCAGATGCTCCAGGCAACCAGGCATTCAGTGGGAAGGACAACAATCAGGTTTGCCCACAAAACCAGGCAATGACAATTCCTGAAGATTTGCTGCTTGGACAACTTGGTGCTTTTTTATAAGGTACTGTGTTAGCAACTTCTTTTTTAACTTTAATATTTATAACCTTACAGATTTACAAATTGGTTCTAAACGCCATGAATTAGTTTTGAAGGATTTTACTTTCATTCGTTTTTGCTTGAGCCAGTCTTGAACACACCATATTTGATTTAAAAATGTTCACCATTAATGTAAACTTAATTTTAATGGAAGACAAAATTGACATTGATTTTTCTGGTGACAATTTTAAAAGGAAAAGTCTTGACAACCCCCCCTACATCCAGTTATTAACATATCTGAGAAATCTTGTGAGTGTGAAATCTGAGACCTTCTGAAATCCAAGAGGAAACAGAAATTTTATAATCTTACGAAAGAAAGACATTCTCAATATTACTTTCAATAGAAATGTAAGATGTATGAAACCAGATAAGGGAGGGGGCTTGGTCATCATGAACTTCATTAAAGTTCAATTTACTGTTATTCCAATCTTTTTTTAGATTCATTCAAACTTGTCTAATCCACCATTAAGACCCAAAGTTGCTGCTGGGGGCTCTATTAATGAGCCTTTTGAGAAATGTATTGATTGGAAACTTAAGTTGTTGTTCAATGACTTTTCACATGTTCTTTGATTCTTGGGACCTTATGAACTTAAGAATATTGCAGAATTTGGTAATTATTAATTATCTTACATATTAAAATCTGTTTCATGTTATTCCTCATGAACTAGGATTGTCTTGGTTTGGTGAGGTTGTGACACAGTTTAAAGTATTGTCTGATAATGATGCTACTTTGATTTCTGACTTTATGGAACTGATTCTTTGCAATAACTTACATTTTTCAATGGTGAGTATTTTAAACAGCTGCGAAGAGTAGCTATGGGGGCAGCATGTGCCCCCCGTTTTTGCTAATGCTGTGCTACATAGTTGGGAGACCCAGGTTCTTTTTAAACTTGGTCTGTTTCAGTATTACAAATGTTATTTTCTGTCTATGGATGATGTATTTGTATTCTGGGCTGGTAATGCTGACTAACTTTGTAAATTTATTTCTGAGATGGAAACAACTTTTACATTTCTGAAATTTACTTACAATGTTAACAGTGAGAAGATACATTATTTGGATGTAGACGTTAGAAAAGGTGATGGTGTTAGGTGTATAACTTCCATTTATAGAAAGCCCACCTTCTGCAATGCTTTTTGCACTTTAAAAGTAGCCATCCATTACATCAAAAGAGAGGTGCTGTGACGAGCCAGTTTATTAGAGTTTCTAGATTAAACTTTGATGACAGTGGATGCATTGATTAGTTCAATTTGTTGAAATCCAGGTTTCTGGAAAGAGCTTATCCATAAACAATGGTTGACAATTTTTATACACAGATTTTCAATGATAGGAATAACAAATATACCCAAATTATTATTAAAGGGTTAGAGAGCTTTGACTCCTACAATATGACTGGTGCTGATAGGAATGGTATGACTTTTTTTTGTTAAATCACACTTGTTATGGTAACAATATGATTATTTACTATTGTTTGGATGCTGTGGATATCTTAAACATTCTATGTGGAAATTGGTCCATTTTACAATGTGAAGATGACCTTAAGTCTCATTTTGAAGTATCCCTATCTTTCACATTTAAAAACAGACCTAGCATTAAAACAATTTTAGAAAGACCTGTAAGAACAGTTTGTAATGGTTTTTATAATACTTTCAAATGTGGCTGGTTTAATCAGTGTTGTTATATTGACATGGACTTTGGGGTGGAATGTTGGCTGGTGAACAAAAATGGATGAGGAAAGGTAGATACAATTGTTTACTGAGAGGGTTGCTTACCTGGCTAGATGCAGTACATGTCCGGCATTTTAATTTGGAGAAACTAGCGTTGCTTTAAATAAAAGAATTTACCAATAAATTTACAGCATTTTTAAAAAGGACAATAAAAGTGCCCTAGCAAGACATGCTATCTCTTGTTAGAATTTTATACATTTAAGTTTTCTATTTTAGAGACAATAATTCATTCTGTTAATGGTGATGCTTGGCAAAGCCAATTGTTGCATAAAGAAATGCTATGGGAGTTACAGTTGGATGTATCTAATTCACCTGGCCTCAATAAGGCCACATCTATTACTAGTGAATTGAAGTTCAGAGCATCAAAACTGTAATTTTGTTTAATTTTATATACTTGAGTTTGCTTCTAGTTTGTTTTCATGTTTTTAAGATAGGTTCATACACTTTCAAAGAAAATACTGTATTGTACCTTTAAACTTTTTGTCTGACTTTAGCTGCATTGTAATTGGTAGGCTTTTTAAGTATGGGTGTGTACAAGCTAAGATTTTTAAATGTTCTTGTCTTGGTTGCATGTTTTTTATGGTTCTGAAGATGTCTATGTTTTTAAACTAACAAAAGCACTAAACCATTTTCAATAAAGCTTATTCTTCAAGTCATTCTGACACCTGGTCATTTGTTCTTGGAATATTTAGACTTTTTATGTTCCGGAGTGGGTTGCTTCATTCAGTTTTTTTTTTTTTGGGACTAAACTTGGAAAGTTGATAGAATAACATGTTTTGCATTAGCATGAATTTTCTGAAGGGTATGAAACTCAGATGTCTGCCATTATTTTCTAACTTCAACCCTCAATGATTTGCCAATGATTTGCTAGAAAACCACAATTTTATGAGAAACAGACCAAAAATATGAGGCAAAAATCTGAACATTCTGCAAAAATCTGTACAGTTGAGAGGTATGACAGGTCCCTGTGTGCTGCAAATGTAAAACCACATCCTCTCCATCAAGTCATTCTAGACTATTCTGCATCGTGTTTGAGTCAGCTTCCTTCCATACCTGGTGATGCCCATAGGAGGTCCAGAGGTACTATCATCCACTCCCCAAGGCCCCCACATTGGGAAGTGTATGCATTCGGCTGCATGTATCCAGGTATGTAGCATAATAGGAGCCCCCCCACACACACACACACATTGCCATTGGAGAAGGTTGGAGTATTTTGCCTAAACTCACATTCCAGTGCTGGGCACACACAATGGCCAGAACTGGAGGTGTTAACGGGCATGATACAGACAATTGTTCAGGCTTGAAAGTTAAAATGTATTGCAGTGAAATAAAGCAATACTAGACTGAATAGCAACAGATGGAGCTTAATTTTTTTAAAGGTGAGCACTTTTTGACCAGCTTTATAAAAAATAAAACATTTCACAGTTTAAAAAAGTCATGATGTTTTCTCCTTTCTAGCCAAATCAGATTACCAGTGACTACAGTGGCAATTTGCCACCACTGCTCATGGTGCTCTTGCCAAGTCAAATTAGCAGCAGCTCTTTCTTTTTAGATAACAAGATGAATAGGCAGAAGTTCACAGATGCAAAACAATTTTCAGTTTCTCTTTCTTTACAGGAGTAGGAAATGCATAATAACACAGTCTGCTCTCTCTCTTTAATTGGAACAACTAGATCAGGAAACAAAACAGCCTGCTTTTTCTCTGTCTCTTTCCTTGTGGTAATAGGATCGGGTCACACAACACAAGAGTTCGCTTTCTCATTGTTTCTTTCTTTGCAACAACAGGAACTGGATGACAACATTTTATGCACTCTTTCTTTCTTAAAGTAATTCTATTTGTTGAGAAAACAAACATTAAATATTATACACTGTTCAAACCTACATTCAATATACTTTAAATCTGTTGCATATATATAAAACAATTCATTTTATCACAATTTATAAAATGTACAATAATATATTAATTAGTTATGACATTATTTCTTTAAGTTGTCATCTTTCTAAAATATTCAGATTGTATTATTCATTGTGTACTTTCCAAATAGTTTCTGTTTTACTTAGGTGATGAGACTTAATTAACACACACACACATGTGAGCACGCGTGCGCATGTGTGTGTGTGTGTATGTATATATATATATATATATATATATATATATATATATATATATATATATATATATATATATACGTATATAAAAGTGATTCAGCTTTGGCCAGAATTTCAAACGTGTTTTTTTTGTTTTTTGTTATTATAACACCAACTTCCTTATCATGAACTTCATTAAGTGAAAGTAAAAAGTCTGAAAGTTTTGATTGTGATACCTTCAACCATTTATTGTTGTAATTTTCCTAATTACAGTTAAAATGGATTGTAAAGGGGATAAATAAGGATCACAAACAGTAAATGCTGTTAAAGGTACATTATACAAGACTAATCTGTTAGTCCATAAGGCTTGGCAAAACTCTTGAATTTACTCCCAGTAGTCTTTACCAATGTAAGATTCCATCAATATATTATTTCAGTCTATTTTAATATTCTCTTCACATGTCCAACAAGTATAATTATTTCCACTTCTGCCTATTTTGGCTAAATTATCCAGAGTATAGAATGCTGTATTCAACGATTCCATGTATATATTCTCCAAAACAAGAAGAAAGTGATGTTTTATAGTTTTTAACATGTGTTTTTCTTTTAAGGTAATATCTGACTTGTCATATTCCAGTAGATGTGCCTAACAACTAATTGTATTAGTGGTATTTTGATCTCTAATTGTTTTATATAAATTTGATAATATAGATTTATTGTTTTTGACCTAAATGTATTTGCATTACTGATTTAATCAAGAAGCTTTGGACATGCTTTTAATTCATACAATTTATAGCTTGTATTGTATTTAATGTCTTCTTCTTCTTTCAGCTTTTCCCGGTTAGGGGTCGCCACAGTGGATCATCTGTCTGCTCATGAATGGCAGTGGAGTTTTACGGTGTCGAGTTGCCAGCCCGGCGCCCAACCTTCCACAGAAAGCATACACACGCACACACTCACACCTAGGGCCAATTTAGTGTGTCCAGTCCACCTACTGCATGTCTTTGGGATATGGGAGGAAACCGGAGCAACTGGAGGAAACTCACGCGACCACAGGGAGGACATGCAGACTCCGCACAGAAGGCACCCCAGCTGAGAATTGAACTGGAGAACCTCTTGCTGTGAGGCAACAACACTAACCACTGCACCACTGTGGCCGCCCATCTTGTATTGTATTTAATGTATACTTCCTTATTGCTTGTAAATTAAGCAAATTTGCTCTAGACAAACAAAATTCTTCTTCTATTTTCTCCATGGTTTTAATTTTAGTACCTTCTAAACAACTACATCAAGCTAATACTTTTTCTTTCCAATTTATTTATTTATTTATTTATTTATTGACGTTTGTTAACTGGGTTAGTCAAGCTGAGCCAGGGGCCCAGTTTCAGTGGACACCTGAGGAGAAAAGCTCCAGAAAGATTACAAGTTAAACATTAATACAAAAGTTGAAAGTAAAAGAAAAAACTTTCAAATTATTACAGTTATTGAGAAAATAGTTGCATTTAGTTACTAAAGATAACAAAAAATATGGAAATCAGCAGGATGGCATAACAGAAGTATTGCTTGGCTGGTTGTAAAAATATCACCCATAGGTAAAGTACATTAGTGTAAGCCATTAAACAGAGAGTAATAAGTACAAAAAGACTGGCAAGTGGTAATATGATAGTCAGAAGCAGAAGTAGCAGTTAAAGATGAGAACAGTTAAAATGAAAAGAGGTAGAGAGTCAGTTGCAGTATAAATGAGTAAAAAGAGAAGGGAAATAAGGGGAAAAGGAGGTTAGGTAGGGTCAAGTAGAGGTTTCACATGGACAGGACCATGTCATTAGAAGAACGAGTTTGAGTTCTCTTTTAAACAGGTACTTTTGGTGAATGCTTATTATGTTGAGGGAGACAGAGTTCCAGGCGTGGGCAACACAGTGTTTATAGAGGGACTTGCCAATGTTTTTATTGGGTTTATAAATATCAAGGAGGTGTTTGGTTGTGGTACAGTGGTGACAAGGAGGGTTGTAGTAGGAGACAAGATTAGAGATAGAGGGGCAGGTAGAGGGATCATTCAGAACAGAGTGTGCAATACGAAGCTGGGGTAGAAATAACTGATTAGAGAATTCTGTCCATTGAAGTTTTTTAAGAGCAAGGCAGTGATGGGATTTGTGAGGGAGGTTGGAGGCAAATCTGGTGATTTTGTTATAAGTTTGCTCTAGTTTGGTAAGTAGGGTTGTTTGAACATTTGTAAGGACAGGAACTGCATAAAGAAGATTAGGTAGAAGGTGGGACTGAGCTAGGGAGGGTTTAGAGGATGATGTCAGGAATTTCTGGTTGAGACAGAGAAGGCCAAGTTTCTGGTTGGTCTTTTTTATACGTTTATTGAGGTGGATATTGAATTTTAATTCATCATCAATAATTACTTCTGCAGTTTGGTAAATGGATCTGGTTTGATAATGGTGTTATTGAGGGAGGTGATAGACAAAAAGGGTTTGTGTTGTGTCAGTGATTTAGGGAAGAAGAGAAGGAGCTTGTTTTTTGGGGGGTTAGTATTAGATGGCTGTCAGAGAGCCAGGTTTCGACAGAGGAGAAAGTTTTTTTGAGTGAGAGCAAGGAGCTCTGAGATGCTATGGGCAGTTGAGATGAGAGTGGGTCATTGGCGTATTGTAGAAGAGTAGAGAGTTTTGTAGCAGAGTGAAGTTTGTTAGTGAATATATTGAACTGGAGGGGGCCAAGAATAGAACCTTGGGGGACACCGATGTTAACAAGGAGGAATGGAGAGAGGGCAGTTTACCAGCAGATGGATTGTTGCCTTCCAGAGAGGTAGCTAGAGATTTAATATGTTATCTTTGCTTGCAGTTTCCAATAGGCCAATACTAACACAAAGGGGTATGTTGAAAAAAGTAAATTTTAAGGAAATATTCTTGTAAACAAAATGTAAAGTGTTTTTAATGTATTATGTATATATTTATAATTAAATAAGTTATATATGCATATTATATTGAAAATTCTTAAATACATTATGTATGCATATTATATTGAAAATAATTTTATAGTACTAACCAGAGTCTATTATCTATCAGGTCCTCATTCATTTTAGAAATTCAGATAATTTTAATACAGAAGCTAGTAGGTAATATTTTTCAATTTGTACTATATTCATCAGCTAACATATATATATATATATATATATATATATATATATATATATATATATATATATATATATATATATATATTAGCATAATAGTAGAATCAGTTGCATACGAATAAATGTCAGGAAATCCTAATCTCCATTATTCCAATCATTAATATGATTTTTGTAAACTATTTTGTGTTTACTGTGGTGTCACAAAATCTATAAATGTTTCTCACATTTTTAATTTGCAATATGTACTGTAATATATGTGTGTGTGTGTGTATATATATATATATATATATATATATATATATATATATATATATATATATATATATATATATATTCACTAGACAATCTCAAAATACTGAAATGTCGAATTTCACTATTTTGAGACTGAATAGTCAAACACCCACATTCCCGAACACCCAAAACCACGAATAGCAGAATTGCGACCACACACACACACACACACACACACACACACACACACACACACACACACACACACACACACACATATACACCTACCTAGCTACACTAAAACAAACAAAATAACACACACAAACACCTACCCTACCTATAAGCAGGGGGGCAAGTACGCCTGCACCCCCTTACTTATATATACTAACTCCGAGGTTGCACTAAACACACAAACACACAAAAAACAACACTACACATACTCACACACACTAAAATCCCTAGCCAATACCCTTACACAAACACCACTTACCTGAAACCCCAGATAAATCCACAAACCGCACTGCACATCACAAATGCAACACCACGATAGCGGATTTGACATTTCTTTTTTTTTTTTTTTTTTTTTAAATTCTCTTTATTGTAAATTTTCACAAAAAATGTTATACATACAAAAAATAAACAGTTACAACAGGCATAAAACCTAATACATCAAAAAACAAATACATCAAATCAAAACTATATACAAATCATACAATGCCCAAAGCTTCTTGAATGGGTCCAGTATAGCGTGAAGAAAGTAATTGAAATCCCCATAACATCAAAATTCAATTAAGAATATGGTCAGATAATATTCCCCAAAATTCCTTAATAACTGGTTTGCTCTTAATATTGTGGAACAGAAATTTGTGTGCCTTGAGGTATTTAATAGCTGTTAATTTGAACCCCTCCCAAGAGAGGGAGTGTCTATTCTTCCAATTTAAGGAAATGTAATATTTGATTAACATAAAGATAGGAATTAAAACCTTACATTTCCTCTCAGATATGCCAGGAGGTGGGATATGGAGGATAGTGAATTCCCATGAGAGGGTGGATTTTTCATAGCCAATTTTCTCAAGAATCACTCTCAAGGCACACCAAAGTTTGTAGGAGCACTTGCAACTCCAGAACAAATGGAGGATGTCATCCGTTTGACTCGAGCAGTAGCAACATTTGGGGACTGATTTGGGAACATTCTACTAAGGGCGTCCGGGGTGAAATATGCATTATTCAAGATCATTAGATGAGTGTATTTCATCCTTTTGAAAGGAATAGATTTAGAGCTTAAATTTATAGCTTTTGAGATCTGGTTTTGATTAATAGCAGGGTTAACCTTTGTCCAAAACTTCGAAATACAGAGAGCATTCTGATCTCTGAGTGAAATAATGACCTTGTAGGAATTTGCGGTCATTTTTTTCCCAGTGAGAAGGAGTTTCTTTATCATTTTACATGTTAAGATATCATTTTCTGATGCCAGGGGGTGTTTGAGCTGAAACACCTGATGTTCATAAGGGTCATTTGCATATATCCCATGGGCCTCTGTTACAGGAGATTTGGGAGGTCACTCTTTGAAAGTTCTAGCTTGGCTGGAGTTTTCATTTAGTTTTTTTCTCATTGGTTTTTCAGTGTGACCTACTAACTCTTTGTTTTTATTTCTTTTAATTTGTTATTTGGGATATTTTGCAATCACCCTAATGAAAATGGACATTAGCCGAATATAACAACCTCGTGTTTCTTAAGCTTAGTCAAACACTCTGCTTATGCTATGCTGAAGAGGTCATAACAAGGCCGAAATATGCATATCCATAGCTAGTGGGGTTTGGCTTTATTGGCCTGAAATTGTCCATTAAAATGATTTCAAACGTAAAAGTCATGGTCATTCAGAATTGCCATATAGCTGAAACACCTGATGTTCATAAGGGTCATTTGCATATATCCCATGGGCCTCTGTTACAGAAGGTTTGGGAGTTCACTCTTTGAAAGTTCTAGCTTGGCTGGAGTTTTCATATATATATATATATATATATATATATATATATAGAGTCTATGTTAAATGTTTGAACATCCAAAATGTCGAACATTACATGGGTGAGACCAAATGTTCGACATTTGGATGTTCGAACATAAAAAAAAAGAAAACACAGAAAAAAACACTTTAACAGTGTAGGCAGGGTGGCAAGCCCCCCTGCACCCCCCCCCACACACCCTACTTAAATATACCAACTCCCAGACCGCACTTCAGTGCAGAAAAGGGAAATTCTCCTTATCTGCACCGTACAGTGACGTTGAAAGTTTATCTTCAAGCACTCAAAATTTTGAATGTTTGATCGCCATCATGTACGTTTGAAATTTTGAGCATTCGAAGATTTGACAGGAACCCTATATATATATATATATATATATATATATATATATATATATATATATATACTTATATTTAGCTCTCTATAAAACACCATTAATGTACTGTATTAATGTTTAAGTATATCTAAACAAAGAGTCTAAGACATCTAGTTAGAAACATTAATGAGAAACACCTTGTTATCCCACCACTGACCCACTAGAAAAAAATGCACTTTGGTATTAAGTCAAATTATACTATTACTGGAGAATTAGAAGACATACATCATTTGTAATTATTTAAAAGGGAAAAGTATGTAAAGTACTTATAATGGGGAAAAAAAACAGAAAAGGAACATTGTTAACAAAAAAGAACAGGAAGAAATGAGAGAGAGAGAGAGACAGAGCAAGAGAAAGAGAATGTTACTTAAATACTTAGTACTATATGTACTTAGAAGAAGTAGGTACAGAAAGGAAAAGAAAAAGTTAATAATAAAATTGATTCACATTTACAGCATAGAGACTTTCCAGAATCAAATATATTATGATTCATAAAACAAAGCATTTAAAATTAGAGGGAAATTATTAATTTGTCCTTTAGTTTCTTAGTCTTGTTTGCTCCTTCATTCACATACCAGCCATGTTTGTTGTCTGTCTCTTCAAACTCTGGGATGACCATTCCATTTCTCCTTTGCCTGACAGTATTTTTTTCTGTCGGATAAATTCTACTTCTTCTTGTAGGGAATCAAAGGTCTTCACTCCTTCTGGCAAGGTGATTTTTATTCTTGCAGGAAAAAGAATTTGAGCTTTAATATTGGCTTTTTTTCAAGGTCTTAATTAGAGGAACACACTCCTTTCTTCTGGATATGACTGTAGAGGTATAGTCATTGTCAAAACGAATAACATTTTCATCCATCTTGATAGGGGAATTAGTCCAAGTTGATTTCAGCACTAAGTCCTTGTCTTGCAAGGAAAGAAATCTAACTATTATAGCCCTGGGCAAATACACCCAGCACAAAATCCAAAAAGACCATAAACTTTCCAAAAAACAGTCAGGAACCAAGTGAATAGCTAAGCTTTCTTTTATTGCACTTCTTCTGGTACCTCGGCTAACAAGCCTTCAAAGAATAAAATATTATACTATAGCAGCCTTTTAAAATCCCATCAATTAAATATGCAAATACATTTCATTCATTAAACATTTAACTGGTAAAAATAACCACCCAAGCTTAAAGGTGTATTCCCCTCAAGTGAAAGAGAAGACAAACATGTTAACCTTGCTATGAAAAACACTACAAAATTATTGCACATACTCTATATAAGATTAATAACATTTCTATTAACTTTTTTACTTTTTTGTTTTAAACTTATGTTAAATTTATTTAACAATAAATAACTATCCTACCAATTTCAAAAATCTATGACCTGACATTCACTTTAGCTACACATAAATGTATATACCCACACATACAAAAAACACCATCTAAACATCCAGTAAACTAATAACCTAGAATAAAATAAAATAAATGTCATTAAACATCCCAATTTACTTCTAGTTTCAGACAACATAAATTCTACTGCTTCTTGTAGGGAATCAAAAATATTCACTCCTTCTGGCAAGGTGATTTTTATTCTTACAGGTAAAAGAATTTGAGCTTTAATATTGGCTTTTTTCAAGGTCTTAATTAGAGGAACACATTCCTTTCTTTTGGATAGGACTGTAGAGGTGTAGTCATTGTCAAAACGAAAAACATTTTCACCCATCTTGATAGGGGAATTAGTCCAAGCTGATTTCAGCACTAAGTCCTTGTCTTGCGAGGAAAGAAGACTAACTATTATAGGCCTGGGGTTAGATTAACTCAGAGATGAAGCTGGATTTGCCAGGGCAGATAAGATCTCTCAATTCCAAAAGAGAGGGATTCAGGCATGTTTAGTGCTGATGAAAACCACTTATTGAGGAAATGAATCATGTTAGCACCCTCTTCTTTCGCAGGAATTCCATATATTCTTATGTTATTCCTCCTTGATCTACTTTCAAGGTCTTCCAGTTTCTCAATTAGCCTGGTGTTTTGTTTTAGAAGAAATTCATTGTGATGTCCTTTGTAGTTCTCGGTCTGCACCAGAGGTCACACAGACATCAGGTTTCCCCCTCCCCCTCCTCCTAGGATAGGACAGCTTTCCATCAGCCACTTCATTGTATCTGCCCCAGCCAGCCCTACTGGTGATCTGATTCTATTCCCAATTTGGGTCACCAGTGATGCAAACAGATGCCCTGTCTCTGTACCATTGGTCAGCCACCACTGATCAATTTCTGCTGATATACTACATAGAGAGCTCCTCACTTTGAATGTATTTCCTCCCAGACATCTGTAATATATCTGTAAACAGGGTAAATGTAGGAACCACATTTAAAGTGTTTTACTTGTGTATATGGTCCGACTCTGATGAAGTCTTCTGTTACACTCAAATGAAAGTGCTTAATTTCTTGTGAATAAAAGTTGTTGGTTTTAGCGGTGTGTTTTCTGCTGATTTCTTGGATTGGTCCTATTGTAAATGTCTAGTAAAGTTAGGAGTCACTAATATTGGTTCATAACATAATATCTTTTTAACTCACTAAATGATATATCTGTCTGGAAACTATTGCACCTTGACATCAGCCTTTCCATTTGTGGGATCTGTCAAAAGGCAGACAAAAGTTAAGAAATTATGTAAATATGTCCTGTATTACCTAGCTAGTCCAAGAAAAGCCTTTATCTGTCCTTTAGTGGAAGACACAGGCCAATTTTTATAACCTCTGTTTTCCTAGTTGTGGTCTTACCACCCCTCTTCCCATAAGGTATTCTAAATACATGGCTTCCACCATGCCCACTTTACTTTTCTTAGCATTTGAAGTCAAGTCTGACTGTCATACATTCTCTAACACAGCCTGCATTTTGAGTAAGTCAGATTCCCAGACCTCTGGATGGATAACCAGTTAATCTAGGTATGTAGCAGCAACATATCATAAGTGGAGTTTCAGTACCTCACTCATTGATCTCTAAAAGATAGCTAGAGCACCATGTACACCATTTGGCAGCATAGTGCACTGAAATAAACCTCCAGGTGTTGCAATGGTTGTTTTTATCCTTATCAGAGGTAGAAAGTGGTATTTGCAGTAGCCCTTCATCAAGACCAGTGTTGTCTAGTATCTGGCCTTTCCTAGCTTCTGTACAAACTCATCAATTCTGTGAATGGAATAGCTATCACACTTTGAAATGTTATTCAGTTTCCTAAAATCATTACAGAATGTAATATTTCCATCAGATTTAGAAACTATGACTACTGAGATGCTCCATTCTATCACTCCTAGTTTGAGTGTCTTTTGAATTTCTATAACTATTTCAGTGGCACTCTGTAAGGTATCAGTCTGACCTTCATTCTAGGTGTTCAGCCTGTGTTATGTTCTATTAGTTTAGTTATCCCAGACATGCTGAGAATACTCTTGTGTTTCACAACAGTAATCCTCTTATTCATTTCTTTTGTACTGTTGACAAGGATTCTTATAGATGTACTTCAGGTAAAGACTCCCTCAGCTCTTCAGCAAGAACTTCAGCTTGGAAGCTCTCAGAAGAATTGTCTACTTTTGATGTGGCTTCAGTACATTAATGTGATAGAAGTGCTCTATCCTTTTTTTCTGGCTGTTAACCTTGTAATTCACTGCATTTATCCTTTCAGTTACTTCAAATGGCTCTTGCTAATTGGCCAGAAATTCATTCTCCATGGAAGCACTAATAATGCCTGATCCTTTAGGTTAAATTATTGAAGTTGAGCTTTTTATTGTAAACTTACTGCATCATCTGTTGGGCTTTCTGCATGTCATTTTACACATGCTTGTGTATTTGTTGTTCAGCTAAGAAATTAGCTTCTTTGTATTTTGCCCTAGCTGTTTTCCTGTAGCTTAGCTCTGTTAGCTAACTCCTCCCTTCTCCCCGATTTTCTTCAGTTGTGTGTTAGACTTCATTGCAGCCACATGTCTATTGCTGGAGTGTGTCAAAGCATCATTAGTTGACCTATTTGGAATGATTTCTTGTATTAAGATCTACACAGTTTGGAAATTAAACTATTTAATGGTCTCCTCAGGTGTCATTTTGATTGAGTCACTGTCTGCTAACACCATCTGTGGTGGTGAGTAAACTTTTTTTTTCAAAAACATTTTTATTTTGTTTTCATTATAAACATACGCAAATATACATATAACAAATACAAATAACAAAACTATTTATAATATTTACATCCGTCCATGATAAACAATCCATGAGAAATTATCAGTATTTGTTCAAAAGGTTTTCCAATTTTTGCCATGCTATTTTTTTATGAGTAATGTTATGAGTTCTATAACAAATGGTTTGCAGTTCTTTTTTACAAACAACTTTTGCTAAATTAATAAAATCTTTAAACATCAAATCTAGTTTACTTTTCCAGTTCAAAGTAATAACCTTTCTGGCATTTGCAAGAATTGACCAGAGTAACAGAATCTGAGATTTAGGTATTACATTAGGTATATGAAGATTGAATAGGATTAGTGAGATAAAAATATGACAGTTATCAGACCGTAAAGCATTTACAAAATATCTGAAGTCTTTCCAGTATTGAACAACATATCTTCATTCAATGAACATGTGAACCCAGTTGGCCTCTAGTAATTCATCACATTTGCAACATTTACTTTCACTGTTTTTGAGTATAAGATTTATTTTATGTGGAGTATTAAAACTCCTATTCATAAATTTCCATGTATACAATTTCCAATATAATGAAGAAGAGGCACCATACGTAGAATTCAATAACAATTTTTTGGATTCATCAGATATCTGTTCTCCATTAATCTTTACATATTAATTCCAAAAATCTGAGTCAAACTTTAGAGTGTATTTTCTTAGTATTTTATAGATAGGTGAGACACTTAATTTTTGATTATCTGTCTTTTCAAGACACCTAATAAAAAGCTGAATCAAACTAGGTATAGATTCAGTCTCTAGGATGATTGATACTCTTATTCTGTTTTCTATAAACTGCCGTAATGAATGTATAAACAACCATCTTGACTATTATCAAAACTACATAAAAGAGAATTTAGTGGTTTAATACTCTTATTTTCAATAAACTGATTTCAGAATATCAAGTTATTTTTCTTTAATTTTTGCATCGCATTGATGTTGAAAGAATCTAGGCAATCAGGAGAGTATGCTATAGTGAATATAAGAAACAGAAATTGTTTAATGTTGAAATTACAATCAATTATATTTTAAAAGTTATTAAATATTTGATTAACGCCATAAGAAAAATGATCAAACTTCTTATTAAATAAACAAAATTCATGTAAAAGCCAATGAACTCTACTTATTCCATATTGTTCCTTAAATTGATTTTCTTTTTTTTTCAATAATAAATCTTTATTCTTTTCCAATTGTTAATACAATACTACAACATATGCACATTATATACATGAATGCTTCCAACAGTTACATAAGATCATTATACATTAAGATAAAATTCTAAAAAGGTATTTAAAAAAAAATCTAGTATCAATATAAGGCTTATCTATACTAATCTCCATATTAAGTATGTACTTCCCGGGGAAAAGTGGATTAGAACATTAAGCTAACACAATGTTAAAGATTTGCTCCCATATTTTTGTATTATTTATATTTTTCTTCTGATCTTTAATTAGTCATTTATGTGCTAAAATATGTTTTATCGCTACGCTTTTAAAGTTTTCCCATGAAGTCTGAGATGGATTCAGCCAATTTGTAGCTATACAAAGCTTCATTAACAAGAAAATATTTATGAGTATGATCATTTGGGATCTGTCCAAGTTTTTTGGAGGAATATGAAGAATCATAAACTCCCAAGAAAGTGTGGACTGTTGATAACCCATTTTTTGTAATTGGATTTTTAAAGAATTCCAAAGTTTGAATATACATTTACAGCTCCAGAACATGTGTAAAAGGTCAGCCGTTTGATCGATACAATATGGACATTTAGGTGAATTTTTAGAGTTGAATTTATGCAAACTGAGACGAGTGTAGTAAACGTTATTAAATATCATCAACTGAGTAAATAATAGCTTTTGAAGAGATACTGATTTTAAGGTTAAATTAATTGCTTTCAATATTTTATTATCATCAATCGGTAATAAGTTATCCTTCCAGTATTTGGATAAGAGTAATTGGTTATTATATTTCACGTCTTTTATCAAATTATATGAAGCCGTTATATATTTGAAGTCCTGCATAAGAGTTTGCCATAAGTTTAAACAAATGGTTAAGTCTTCTTCTTTAATTTTGAAATTACTAAAATAACTTATTGAAAGAACCTTTAATTGTCTCATTATAACTAAATAAGAGTTAGGAAGGCTCATCTCTCTTAACATGTCGTGTATTGAGATACCAAGAAAAGGATATAAATCAAGTATGGTTAGATCAATTATAAGTGGGAATTTTTTAAGATCTATCAATTGATTACCGATTTTCAAATTTGGGTTCTTGTGAAATGGTTGGAAAGTCATCATATACTGTAAGAGATTTAGTGATTTAAACAGGTTTTCTTAAATTGATTTTCTATAGTTCTGACATTAGTTATATGAATCTCATGTATTATTTTCCAACCAGATATATAGGTAGGTGTGATCCAATGTAATACTAGATTAATTATAATGGATTTGGAATAACGATTTAAGCAAGTGAATGCTATCCCATTATTGTTCCAAGCTCTAATTTGCCATTTATATGCAATCCTAGGTTTTAAGGGGAACCATAAAAATATAAGTAGCATGGAATCTAATTTTAAAAATAAGCTTTTGGGAGGGAGTAGTATCAATGACTGTATATAAAACTAAATTTTAGGTAAAATTATCATTTTAATTAAAGAGAGCCTATCCTCCATTGTGAAAAACATTTTATTCCATTTTTTGATTAGTTCATTAATGGTGGTTGTTAAATTATTGTAGCTTAGTTTAACAGACTCTTTCCGTGTACTCTTTATACTGACACCCAAATATTCTAATACATGTTGTTGTGTCTTTCGGCTTTTCCCGGTTAGGGGTCGACACAGCGGAACTCCAGTCTGCTAATGATTGGCAGTAGATTTTTACATACCAAATTGCCGGTTCTGATGCACAATCTTCAATGAAGGTATGCCCATTCACGCATGTCTCCACACAGAAGACGTTCTAGCTAAAAATCGAACAGGACAACGTCTTACTGTGAGGCGACAACGCTACCGCAGCATCATTCTCCCAATTAAACAGGCTATTCTCTCTTAGGTTTTTGTTGATCTTTTTGTTAATTAGTAATGTTTTGCATTTATTATGATTAAATTTAAGGCCTGAAATTATTTCATACTTGCTTAAGGTATTAATAACATCAGGCAAAGAACCATCAATATCACCCATTACAACATATCATCAGCAAATAATGGTATCTTAGGACAGTAGTCCTTATTAATTTGAAAGCCTTTTATATTTTGCTTGTTTCTGATATATGCAGCAAAAGGTTCCATTGAAATAGCAAACAATAATGGTGACAAAGGGCAACCTTGTATAGTTCCCTTGAGGATTTCTAGTGGTGAGGATAGACATGATCCAATTTTCACATAAGCTTGTACCCCACTGTAAATTTTCATTAATAAGTTGACAAAATCTGAGGAGAATTCAAAACCAATCAAAATTCTTTGCAGATAAGACCAACTAATAAAATCAAAAGCCTTTTCTATGTCTAGGCTGATAATAGTTTTTTTTTTTTTTTTTGTATTTGCATGCTATGTCTATTAATGATAGTAATTTGATAATGTTATCTTGCACTTTTCTATGAAGAATGAACCCTGTCTGATCATTATGTATTAGATAGGTAATATTTTCTTTATCCTATTAGCTAATATTGTCATGAAAATTTTATAATCAGTGTTTAGTAACAAAATTGGCCTATATGAATCACAAGATTTGGTGTCATTACCTTGTTTTAATATGGGGGAGATAATTGAGTATTTCCACAATGGGGGATGTTATACATTTTTGCTTAACCATAGTAAAGGCATTCATCATTTTCTTTATTATATATTCAGGAAAAATCTTATATAGTTCAGGAATTATTCCATCCAGTCCTGGAGCTTTATTATCTTTTAAATGTTTTATTTGCTCATTCATTTCTGTTAGTGTTATTTGTTTATTTAATATATTATTTTGTTGCATTGATACCTTAGTAGTTATATTTTCTTGAATAAAAGTATTCATTACAGTATCTGTCTCCAAAAGTGGTGCGTTATTATTTATATCTTTATAGTTGTTTTTGAACACTTCTAATGTGCCCATTAAGTTAGATGTACTCTTAACTGAACCATCACTTTTATATTTAATCTCATTAATAAGATTTTTATTGTTTATTTTTTTGGATCTTACCACTATTTTTTGCAGATATTTGGGATTTACAGCATAAGATTGTAATTTCAATTTTTCCAGATTTATGGCTACCTTATGATTCAGAACTTCAGAAGTTTTTTTTATTTAACTTAGTAATTTTGTTATGTGCTACTTTGTTATTTGGTTTTGTGTTCATTTTTATCTTGTCTATCTTTTTTGTAAGTCTAAAAGTTCTTTGTTCCACTCTTTCCTTTTTTTAGGGTACCAAGATTTTATTCTACCATACATATACACTTTAAAGGTGTCCCATAGTATAGTATCAGTCACTTAACCATTATCATTTGTTTCCATAACCATGTCTATTTCTTTCATTATCCATTCCCTAAAGTCATTTAACTTAGTTATGTAAACAGAAATTCTATGCAAAAATCTTAAATCATTTGTATGTGTAGTTAATGTAAAGTTTATAGCATTATGGTCCGAAAGTGGACAAGTCATTATAGATAGGTCACTTATTTTAGAGTATATATTATTTGATACAAAGACCTTATCAATATTTGTTTGTGGACCAAACTGATATGAATAGTGAGTACAGAATAAGGAATAATGTTCTCTTAGACCATGTATATCTTTAAGGTTTATCTGATTTGTAAAGTCATTTAACTTCTTGGCTTGAGATGCTAGTTTCATTTTACCATTTTTAAAAGTATCATTGCCTGATAATAGGCAGTTAAAATCACCTATTGCTATAACTTCCCCTTTTGCATTTAAAGTAATCAGGTTCAGATATTTGTCAACATATTTAGTACTCAGTCCTGATATCCAGTATATGTTAGTCAAAGTATAATACTTCCTACTGATTTCCAAAATAACCATACTTAGCATCCCATCTTTGTCTGAAATTGTATGTATAACTCTTGGCATAGTATAATTATTTTTCCATAGAATAAGAGTGCTCCTTCATTTAGTCTTAAAACATGAATCAGCCAGAATGGTATACCCATTGAATTAGTATTTTTGTAGATCTTTTTTAATAGATGGGTTTCCTGTAAAAAGATGATCTGGGTTTTATGGATTTTGATATATTTAAGCAAACCAGCTCTTTTGACATTATTGTTCAAACTATTAATATTTAATGATAAACATTTATAAGCCATTGACTATAATGTGTATGTTATTACTAACTAAAAGACATTTCTTCCGTGCTGACTTGAAATCTACTGAAAACTTACTTATCATGGATGCATAACATGTATTAAGCACTACTTTCAAAAACCCAAAACTATTACAAACACATACATGAGACATAAAGCTTCTGGTTTAGTTAAAAACTTAAATAAACCATCCATCCACCACCTCTCAAATACCAAATGACACAAAGTATCCATCTCTGCTTAGAATATAGTATAAAACCAAAAAAGAAAATCATTATGAAAGCAACTAAAGAAATCTGAACCCATGAAATATACATTAGAATGAGAGTGTCCAATACATCTGAAGCTATATGAATATGTCACATATGATAATAGAACCTCTAATGTGTAGATATGCAAGAAATACACATCAGATCAAAGTATGTATAAACATTAGAAGATGAAGGTTAAGAAGATTGTCATTATTTCCAAGACTTTTCAAGAAACATCAGATAACTTAATCATTTTGTCAGTCATCTATCTAACATTTTTCATGTAAGGATCTGTTGACTATATATATATATATATATATATATATATATATATATATATAAAACACTTATTACAACATAACTATTATATTTTGCAATTATACACATATTACTCATATGTATCAACTATATCTATGTTGACGTCTTTCATCAGGAAGGGGGACGAGAGAGAGAGAAAGGGGACCTCACAACCCTCTGTTTAGTTACTAAAGGTTTAGTTATATAACATAATTCTGATGTTAATATGCAAAATGAGTTTTCTAATGGAGCTCCTAGTTCACTTGATGTCATTTAGTTACTAATAGTGTCACTGAATCTGCAGAATGTATGCATCTATAAGAGAACATAGGCATTTTCAAAGGAGTTAAACACTTTTATAAGAACTAATTATTTACCATTTAAATTATCTAGTGAAGGATAACAGAATTTCAAGAGGAAATAATTCTAAGTACAACCATTTAACATGTTCAAAAGGTCAAATGATGTCATCACTGTTGTTTCTTCAAGCTGCAGCTTCATAAACTTATTAAAAAGTATCTAAATAGGCTCATGCACAACAGAAGTTGTCTAGTGAAGAAAAAAGCATTTTTGGTGGAAAATTCAGATCTTGAAGCTTTTAGAGTTTACAGAAAGCAAAAAAAAAAACACTCAAGCTGTCTTGTCAGTGCATGTCATGAATCTCCACAATGAGAACAGTCACACAGACCACCAGTTTCCTCACAAAACATCAGCAACATGAAAAAATTAACCCTTTCACATAAAAACAGCAATTTAGAAGTAATCATTTTACAACATTTCAGTCATTTACCCACCAGTTAACTAAGCCAAAGAGAGAAAGAAAAAAAAGGAACCTAGGATATATATATATATATATATATATATATATATATATATAAACTTATATTTAGCTCTCTATAAAACACCATTAAAGTACTGTATTAATGTTTAAATGTGTCTAAACAAAGATTCTAAAACATCTAGTTAGAAACATTAATCAGAAACATCTTGTTATCCCACCACTGACCCATTAGAAAAAAATGCACTTTGGTATTAAGTCAAATTATACTATTACTGAAGAATTAGAAGACATACATCATTTGTAGTTATTTAAAAGGGAAACGTATGTAAAGTACTTATAATGGGGAAAAGAGAGAAAAGGAACACTGGTAACAAAAAAAATAGGAAGAAATGAGAGAGAGAGAAAGAGAGAGAAAGAGAATGTTATTTAAATACTTAGTACTATATAATTAGAAGTAGGTACAGAAAGGAAAGAAAAAGTTAATAATAAAATTGGTTCACATTTACAGCATAGAGACTTTCCAGAATCAAATATATTATGATTCATAAAACATAGTATTTAAAATTAGAGGAAAATTATTTATTTGTCTTTTAATTTCTTAGTTTTGTTTGCTCCTTCATTCACAGACCATCCATTTTTGTTGCCTGTCTCTTCAAACTCTGGGATGACCATTCCATTTCTTCTTTGTCCTACAGTATTTTCTTCTTTTGGATAAATTCTAATGCTTTTTGTAGGGAATCAAAGATCTTCACTCCTTCTGGCAAGGTGATTTTTATTCTTTCAGGAAAAAGAATTTGAGCTTTAATATTGACTTTTTTTCAAGGTCTTAATTAGAGGAACAAATTCCTTTATTCTGGATATGACTGTAGAGGTGTAGTCATTGTCAAAACAAATAACATTTTCATCCATCTTGATAGGGGAATTAGTCCAAGCTGATTTCAGCACTAAGTCATTGTCTTGCGAGGAAAGAAATCTAACTATTATAGCCCTGGGCAAATATAACCAGCACAAAATCCAAAAGGACCATAAACTTTCCAAAAAAAACAGTCAGGAACCAAGCGAATAGCTGCATGTTTTTTTATTGCACTTCTTCTGGTACCTCGGCTAACAAGCCTTCAAGGAATAAAATATTATACTATAGCAGCCTTTTTAAATCCCATCAATTAAATATGCAAATACATTTCATTCATTAAACATTTAATTGGTAAAAATAACCGCCCAAGCTTAAAGGTGCGTTTCCCTCAAGTGAAAGAGAAGACATACATGTTAACATTGCTATGAAAAACACTACAAAATTATTGCACATACTCTATATATGATTAATAAAATTTCTACTAACTTTTTTACTTTTTTGTTTTAAACATGCTAAATTTATTTAACAATACATAACTATCCTACCACTTTCAAACATCTATGACCTGACGTTCCCCCTTTAGCTACACATAAATGTATATACCCACACATACAAAAAAACACCATCTAAACATCCAGTAAACTAATAACCTAGAATAGAATAAAATAAATGTCATTAAAACATCACAATTTACTTCTAGATTCAGTCCACGTAAATTATATTGCTTCTTGCGTGGAATCAAAGATTGTCACTCCTTCTGGCAAGGTGACTTTTATTCTTACAGGAAAAAGAATTTGAGCTTTAATAGCTTTTTTTCAAGGTCTTAATTAGAGGAACACATTCCTTTCTTCTGGATAGGACTGTAGAGGTGTAGTCATTGTCAAAACAAAAAACATTTTCACTCATCTTAATAGGGGATTTAGGCCAAGCTGATTTCAGCACTAAGCCCTTGTCTTGCGAGGAAAGAAATCTAACTATTATAGACCTGGGGTTAGATGAACTCAGAGATGAAGCTGGATTTGCCAGGGACCAATGAGACCTCTCAATTCCAAAAGAGAGGGATTCAGGCATGTTTAGTGCTGATGAAAACCACTTATTGAGGAAATGAATCATGTTAGCACCCTCTTCTTTCTCAGGAATTCCATATAGTCTTATATTATTCCTCCTTGATCTACTTTCAAAGTATTCCAGTTTCTCAATCAGCCTGGTGTTTTGTTTCAGAAGAAATTCATTGTGATGTTCATTTTCTGTCACTCTAGTATCTTGGTCAGTTACTGTTTCCTCTAAGGCAAGAATCTGTTCAGATTGTTTATTTACTATTCCATTTAGAAGTTCCAGTTGTTTACTGCATTCTTGTTTGATAATATCCATTCTGTTTTCGAATATGTCCATTTTTAGTGACAGTTCTTGGATGTTTGTTATAAGATGTAGTTCTTTCTTCACTGCACTCTCCTGGTGTGGGTTCTTCACGTTGCTCATGTTTTTAGTGACAGTTCTTGGATGTTTGTTATTGTAAGATGTAGTTCTTTCTTCACTGCACTCTCCTGGTGTGGGTTCTTCACGTTGCTCATGTTTTTAGTGACAGTTCTTGGATGTTTGTTATTATAAGATGTAGTTCTTTCTTCACTGCACTCTCCTGGTGTGGGTTCTTCACGTTGCTCATGTTTTTAGTGACAGTTCTTGGATGTTTGTTATTGTAAGATGTAGTTCTTTCTTCACTGCACTCTCCTGGTGTGGGTTCTTCACGTTGCTCATGTTTTAGTGACAGTTCTTGGATGTTTGTTATTATAAGATGTAGTTCTTTCTTCACTGCACTCTCCTGGTGTGGGTTCTTCACGTTGCTCATGTTTTTAGTGACAGTTCTTGGATGTTTGTTATTATAAGATGTAGTTCTTTCTTCACTGCACTCTCCTGGTGTGGGTTCTTCACGTTGCTCATGTTTTTAGTGACAGTTCTTGGATGTTTGTTATTATAAGATGTAGTTCTTTCTTCACTGCACTCTCCTGGTGTGGGTTCTTCACGTTGCTCATGTTTTTAGTGACAGTTCTTGGATGTTTGTTATTATAAGATGTAGTTCTTTCTTCACTGCACTCTCCTGGTGTGGGTTCTTCATGTTGCTCATGTTTTTAGTGACAGTTCTTGGATGTTTGTTATTATAAGATGTAGTTCTTTCTTCACTGCACTCTCCTGGTGTGGGTTCTTCACGTTGCTCATGTTTTTAGTGACAGTTCTTGGATGTTTGTTATTATAAGATGTAGTTCTTTCTTCACTGCACTCTCCTGGTGTGGGTTCTTCACGTTGCTCATGTTTTTAGTGACAGTTCTTGGATGTTTGTTATTATAAGATGTAGTTCTTTCTTCACTGCACTCTCCTGGTGTGGGTTCTTCACGTTGCTCATGTTTTTAGTGACAGTTCTTGGATGTTTGTTATTATAAGATGTAGTTCTTTCTTCACTGCACTCTCCTGGTGTGGGTTCTTCACGTTGCTCATGTTTTTAGTGACAGTTCTTGGATGTTTGTTATTATAAGATGCAGTTCTTTCTTCACTGCACTCTCCTGGTGTGGGTTCTTCACGTTGCTCATGTTTTTAGTGACAGTTCTTGGATGTTTGTTATTATAAGATGTAGTTCTTTCTTCACTGCACTCTCCTGGTGTGGGTTCTTCCACGTTGCTCATGTTTTAGTGACATTTCTTGGATGTTTGTTATTATAAGATGCAGTTCTTTCTTCACTGCACTCTCCTGGTGTGGGTTCTTCACGTTGCTCATGTTTTAGTGGCAGTTCTTGGATGTTTGTTATTATAAGATGTAGTTCTTTCTTCACTGCACTCTCCTGGTGTGGGTTCTTCAGTTGCTCATGTATACAGTGACAGTTCTTGGATGTTTGTTATTATAAGATGTAGTTCTTTCTTCACTGCACTCTCCTGGTGTGGGTTCTTCACGTTGCTCATGTTTTTAGTGACAGTTCTTGGATGTTTGTTATTATAAGATGTAGTTCTTTCTTCACTGCACTCTCCTGGTGTGGGCTCTTCGAGGTGCTCATGTTTTTAGTGACAGTTCTTGGATGTTTGTTATTATAAGATGTAGTTCTTTCTTCACTGCACTCTCCTGGTGTGGGTTCTTCACGTTGCTCATGTTTTTAGTGACAGTTCTTGGATGTTTGTTATTATAAGATGTAGTTCTTTCTTCACTGCACTCTCCTGGTGTGGGTTCTTCGAGTTGCTCATCTTGAGATCTCCAGTAGAAAACTTCTTGACAGGAATAATTAAAAAAAATTCTTGACTATGTATTAATTTTTAGAAAATAATAAAGAGTCTATGTTAATCTAACATTTACTATACTTTTAGTTACATTTTTCTAAAAATTAAAGTATATTTCCTGTCAGGATATTAAAATCTAAGCAGAGCTATGTATATCTGCTGCTACCAGACTGGCATTTTGGCCACGCCCCATGAGTAAATTTCTCAGTACAATTTGCTACAGATTAGGAGATTACAATTTACATTTGCTATGCACAGCCAGGGGAGGGAGAACAGTCAAATAATGTATTGAACACTTTGGAATATTCATTGGGGTGCTGTAGAGGGAGTTTGAAAGTGCAATTTAAGAATAAGTTTGTATCCTGTACCTATACAGTTCTTTGTTGCATAAAGAGCTTGCTTAATGATAAATTACAAAGTGTGGATATCTTTGGCAGATTATGGAAGTTTCAGAACAGTCCCAGAGCTTGCTCACTTGGGCCTGTACATGCTGGCAAGATACTCTCTGTACAGCATAATTCTTTGGTGAGCCAGCAATTCAGCAGTGATTGTTTGCAAGGATTGTATTATATATATATATATATATATATATATATATATATATATATATATATATATATATATATATATATGAGTGTGTGTGTGTGTATTTGTTGTGGACACTGCATATATCTTCAGAGAAACTGTTTTATTCTTCCCTGAGCTGTGTTTGCAGCATTGCAGCATTGTGAAACTGAAAGTGACATTTTCTGCACTGCTTAGCTTCTTGCAAACCAATGCCCTGCAAACCCAGCTAGCTCAGAATTTATACATTTTTGATACTTTTCTCTGTCCCAGAAAAGACTTTAGCATTAACTGTTTTATTACCAGCAAAATGCCTCAGCAAAGCACTACACTTTCAGCAGAAGCTGATATACAGCAAGATGCAGAATTTCTTGCAGACCAAGATCAAATCCCTGATCCAAGTGTAAGAGCAAAATGCATCTCTAAACTAACATGGAAGGCAAAACAGAATTATGAGACTGACAGGGAAGAATTGTTATACTGCCGCAGTGGTGCAGTGGTAATGTTGATGCCTCACAGCAAGAGGTTCTCCCGTTCGATTCTCGGCTGGAGTGTGGGGAGTGCCTTCTGTGTGGAGTCTGCATGTCCTCCCTGCAGTTAGGTGGCGTTCGAAAGACATACGTAAATGGGCGTACCTTCATTGAAGGTTGGACGTCGAGCTGGCACCTAGGCGTTCGTGAAAATCTACTGCCAATCATTAGCGGACCGGAGTTCCACTGTGGCGACCCCTAACTGGGAAAAGCCGAAAGACAAACAACAACAACAACAGGGAAGAATTGTTATCCAATCTTGCTTACTCGTGGACTAACACTGTTAACTGCATGTCTGCCCTCTCTCAACCTGCTTATGAAGCACTGCAATTAGATGGTGCACTCAAGCAATTTATTGCTACTTATCAAAGGGGTTCCTATTAGAAGACCGAAGGCGCATTCTTTCAAATGCGTCTTGGTCGAACTTAAAAGACTGAAAAGGCAAAATATCAAAGCAGCTTTTAAGCGAATTCTAGACACTCCACCAGATTTAGTAGGTCTTTACAGTCTAGATCTTCCACTCTCAGCGAGCAACTTATAAAAGCCTGTGCTAATGCAGAAGCTGCTAAGATTCAGGCAGCCTTCACTGAAAAGAAGACTCAGTTACAGGCAGAAGCTGCCCACAGAGAAGCAGAAAGAGAGGCAGAAGCTGCACACAGAGAAGCAGAAAGGCAGGCAGAAACTATCCACAAAGGGGCTGAAATAGAGGCCTTAGGAAAACAGTGTGAACATACCACAGCTATGGCAAGGTTAAGAGTTCTAGAGCAAGCTGCTAGTGGAAGTGACAAAGATAGTATATGTACGTGGAAACAGAAAGTTATCTTAAATGCACTACAGACTACGTGGTCAACCAAAGCAACAAGCATGCCATTGTATCTGATGCTCCTGAAGCCAGAGACACTTTCTCAGAACTGTTACTCCCAGTGACTACTGCTGCAGTACGTATCAACCAAGGTCAGTATGACACACCTAGCCCTGCTCAAGCTAACCTACCATATTATGGAGGTAGTCACCAATCTCCTGTCACCCGAGCCTCTTCACCATTCCAAGCTCCTGCACTCATGAACTCTCGGCCAGTTCTTCAGGTTAATGCCCTTGCACCACCGTATGTCCCAATGTTGTTCAGCAATGGTGCCACTATTAATGTGATCAACACTGTTCAACCAACAGCTCCTCACTTAAAGTCTGAACACACAGAAGTGTCAAGGTTGTAATGTACATACTTTGCAAAGATCTTATCAAAACTGGCCTCACACGGTTTGATGACAGACCCGAGAACTACAGAGGCTGGAAATCCACTTTTAAGTCTGCAGTTGGTGATCTGGACATTACAGCTACTGAAGAACTAAATTTGCTCATCAGGTGGCTTGGTCCCAGCTCCTCTGAATGTATTAAGCTTCTCAAGGCTGTTCATATCGCTAACCCGGCTGTGGGTCTTAATGCTGCCTGGGACAGACTGGAACGTAGCTTTGACAGCCCTGAAGTCATTGAGGATGCTTTTTTCAAGAGGCTGCAAGGTTTCCCTAAGATATCTGGCAAGGACAATCTAAAGTTTCAAGAGCTTAGTGACATTCTTTCCAAACGTCAGCTAGCCAAGGAAGACACACACCTTCCATGCCTCAGTTATATGGACACTGCTCATGGGGTTAACCCAATAGTTTCAAAGCTCCCATATGATATCCAAGGAAAATGGACAACAGTTGGATCAACGTACAAGGAAGCACACAGAGTTCTCCCCCCATTTTCCTTCTTCTGTGTATTCATCAGGAAAATTGCAGAGACAAAGACTGACCCAAGCTTCTCCTTTGGAGAGTTCCACGCTCCAGGTCCACCCACTTCTAAGCCTACAAACTTGTGCAGCTCATACAGAGACTGCAGAGTTCCAGTCTCAGTTAAATGGACTAATGTCTTACCTACACCTTCTACAGTTCCAAACAAGGGTGTTCAAAGCAAGAAAACTGAAAACCTGAATCGCCAATGCCCCATACATAAAAAACGCATCCACTCAGAAAATGTATTGGCTTTAGGGAAAAAAAACCTACAAGAATGCAAAGAACTTCTTAAGAAATTTGGGGTATGTTTTAAATGCTGTGCTTCCACCGACCATGTTGCTAAGGACTGTAAAGTTATTATCAAGTGCATAGAATGTGACAGTGATGATCATGTACAAGCACTAACCCTCCTGAGGCAAAGCAAGGCAGGGATAACGTAGAACAAACAGTGGCTCCTACTCCAGTTGCCACCACATGCACTGAAGTCTGTGGAGAAGGGCTCAGTGACAAATCATGTTCAAAAATATGTTTGGTCCGTGTATACCTCAAAGGTCATCGTGAAAGAGCCGTAAGACTGGACACTATTCTCGATGAGCAAAGTAGTTGATTTCTTGCAAGATCAGAGTTCTGTGACCTGCTCAACATAACAGGAGATACCCTTCCTTACACTCTGGGCACTTGTGCTGGCATTACAGAAGTCTCTGGCAGGACAGCTAGCAGTCTTACAGTGGCTCCTCTCAATGGCAACCTAGACATTCTACTGCCCACGCTCATCAAGTGCAAGCAGATTCCAACCAATAGGCAAGAGATCCCTACCTCAGAAGCTGCTTCTTGTTACTTTCACTTGAAGGCCATATCTGGCCAAATGCCACCCCTTGATAAAGACAGTGAAATCCTGATACTGCTTAGTAGAGACATACTGAGGGTGCACAGGATACATGAATATAACACTGGCCCAAACAATGCTCCATATGCCCAATGCTTGATTATAGGTTGGGTTGTCACAGGTAACGTCTGCTTAGATAAGGTCAGGATACCTAACAGGGTTACTTCCTTCAAGATGCATGTTCTTCCAAATGGGTGCGATACTTCTTTTGAACTCTGTCCTCATCACTACTGTGTAAAATAAAGGTTATACAGTAATGGTAAGCCACAGCAAGTCATCCAAAGCTACAACTATGGCTTAAACTCATGGGATGATAATCTTGGCATTATGGTGTTTGATACCACTAGTGAAGACAATCAGTTGGTGGCCACAAGGGAAGATAAGGAATTCTTGAAAATTACGAATGAGGAATTTGATCAGGACAACTCCAACAGCTGGGTGGCACCTTTACCATTCCGTACCCAAAGAATGAAATTGCCAAACAATAAACAGCTAGCAGAGTTAAGGTTTATTTCTCTGGAATGCACCCTAAACAGGAAATCTGCTATGAAAAAGCATTTTGTTGACTTCACGCAGAAGGTGCTTGATAGAGATCATGCTAAACCTGCACCTCCCCTAAAGGAAGGGGAAGAATGTTGGTACCTTCTATGTTTTAGTGTGTATCACCCTCGCATGCCAGACCAAATCAGAGTGGTCTTTGACTCAAGTGCTCACCATGAATGTGTTTCTTTTAATGACCTTCTCCTCTCTGGGCCTAATTTGGACAATAATCTAATTGAGGTCTTGATCTGTTTCAGACAAGAATTGATTGCGGTAATGGCTGACATCCAACAAATGTTCCATTTTCCGTGAAGACAACAGAAACTACTTCAGATTTCAGTGGTACCACAATAATGATGTCAACAATAAGGCCATAGACTATTGGATGAAGGTACATGTTTTCAGTAACAGCCCATCTCCTGCAGTCACAATATATGGATTAAGAAGAACTGTCCAAGAAGGTGAAAGAGAATTTGGGTCTGATGCATGTCAGTTTGTTTAAATAAACTTTTATGAAGATGATGGGCTTAAATCTTTTCCCACAGAGGAAGAGGTGATTAATCTTCTTGCCAGAACTCAAGATATGCTGGCTGTATCTAATTTCAGACTTCACAAGATAGTCTCCAACAGCCTCAATGTAAATGTAGCCTTTCAATCTGAGGACTATGCTGACAGTCTAAAGAACTTTGAACTAGGGTCTGATATTACCCTCATGCAATGCAGCCTCAGGATGCTTTGGAATGTCAAGCAGGATTCATTCATATTTCAAATGTCAGCTTGTGACAAGCCCTTCACCAAACGTGGAGTTGTATCTGTAGTAAACAGCATCTACTATCCACTGGGCTTCATAGCACCCTTTACCATTCAGGGCAAGATACTATTAATGACCAAATGAAAAACAAATAAACCAACCAGAAGCAAATGGTTAACCGTTTAATGGATAAGGCAAAAATAAAAATGAAATTCCTAAAAATCCACTAAGCGCTTTCACCCACTCACTATCCTGGGCATCATCAGAGTGGAATAAACATGCTGTATTCCCTTAGCTTTATAGGAGTACAATTAATAAACACACCTCCTTGTGACCATTAAAAATTCATCAATCAAGTGCCAACATTAATTGTTTACATAAATTAATAAGTGTTATAAAAGCACCTGTACCATCTAAAAGCACCCAAATCATTTAACAATAAATAAAAATTATTTGATAACCTCTAGGTAGTTTAAGTAATTAAAAAGTTAAAAAGTTAATGAACTGCATATAAAACTTGAATGTATACATCCTAAAAAGTACATGGAATATAAAAAGTACATGGAATAAAAAAAGGCCTACCAACATTTAAACCAAATGTGAGTTCAGTTTTAGTATACTGGATATAAAAATATGTTAATTTATTCCAGGGTCACTAGATGTATTGAGTCTTAATTGCCACAAACACTTCTTAACTTCTGAAATATTTTTATCATCACCACCCTTCACATTGTGGGGAACTCTGTCAATGATAAAAAAATATAAATCTTTTAAAATCACCACAATTTTGACTATGTATAAAAAGTGGGCTAGTGGCTTTTTTGTTTCTAATGTCCCTGACATGCTCCAAAATACGTGTCCTTAATTTCCTTATGGTTTTTCCTACATAAAATGTTGTGCAATTAACACAAGTTGCAATGTAAACAACCATCTTCATGTTACAGTTGCCAAACCCGGGACATCGAATGGTTCTCTTATAATTTTGTATTGCTATATAGGGTCCATCATTGATATATTTACAGGTGGAACACAAGCCACATTAAATCATCCTGGACATTTTAAATAAATTCTTGTCCACATCAATTTCCAGTAATTCCTTTAGGTTCATACCCCTACTATAGGTAAACACTGGACCACTGCCTAAAACAGGCAAAAACCCTCTATTAAACACACTATTCCAGGTTTCTTGAATAATAATTTTCAATTTCACCGCCTCATCGTTAAAGGGGAGTACCATAGCTTGTTTTTTGGTTTCATCTTCCTTGTGACCATTGTCTATACCATTTATCACTGTGGTATTTGTTACTTCTTTTAAAAGGCCACCCTTTAAAATAGGTCTAAATACCGTATTTCTTTTAGTTTTTAACTCGTTACCAATGTTAAATAAGATGTCTTGGGGATATCCTCTTTCTATAAACATATTCGTAAGTGTTGACAGTTCTGTTAAAAAACAATCATCTTCGCTCACAAGCCTAGATAGTCTCACCATTTGTCCTTTCATAACATTTTTCTTTTGAAAGTAAGGGTGACAACTGTCGAAGTGTAAAATTGAATTTGAATAAGTTTTCTTCCTGTAAATATTAGATTTCAAGATACCACTGTCTTTATACAGTAAGATGTCCAGATATTCACATTTTTCTTGTATTTTACTAGTGAATTTTAAAAATGATGTGGTTGCATCTGTATAATCCACAAATTCCAAAACCTCATCAGTTGTCCCCTTCCAAAAAATCAAGATGTCATCCAAAAAGCACAAATACAGCGCTATTTTGGATGTATATCTTGAGGTGAAGACCCATTGCTTTTCCCATTCTGCCAGCACCAAATTGGCGTATATGGGTGCACATCTAGCTCCCATAGCCACGCCAGTACTCTGTTTAAAATATCCCCCTTCAAATATAATAAAATTGTTGTGGAGAACCATCTCCATTAAATCCACCATCAGTTTACGTTTTACAGTGTGCAGTTTGCTATGTCTCAAAAGACAACTATCAAACATTGACAATCCTTCTTTGTGTGGTATTGTGGAGAAAAGGTTCACAACGTCTACTGTGACCATAACAAAATCCCCATTGATGTCAGCTTCTCTGATGACATCTAAACAGTGCCAGGAATCCTTAACTATGTGAGGCAAGTTTTTTAAAACCTCTTTGCAAGTAAAATCAACAAAAGCTGTCATAGCTTCAGTTTTGGATCCTCTTGCTGACACTATAGGTTGAAATGGAGGGTCATTTGTGTTCTTATGGATCTTTGGGATCCCAAAAATGGATGGAATGGTTGGTAATTCGACCATCAAATAGTTGTATTCATCCTTACAAAGAACACCATCCATTAACCATTCATGTAGTTGCCAATCAATTTTAGTGTAGGCCCTATTAACT